>NC_140153.1:3339836-3386408 GCF_964035555.1 Netta rufina
TCCCCATCCCATCCCTGTCCCCTCTCCCCGTCCCCGTCCCTACGGGAAGAGTGCGTCCAGCACGCGCTGCCCGGTCAGCAGCGGGTGATTCGCCGTCAGCTTCTCGGCCACGGGCCGGGTCTGCCGGACGGGCCAGACCTGCATCATGGTCAGCTTCTCCGTGCTGCCCTCGAAGTCCAGCTCCAGCACCACGTCCTGCGGGGACAACGGGGGGCAGCGGGACGTGGGACCCCTCTGCCCACCCCCCCCACTGCTGCCAGCCCTTACGGAGACGCTGTAGTGGCCCGGGGGGGCGATGTGGGTGACGGTGCCGCGGCTGCGGGGGGGCACCATGATTTGGTGCTGGATCAGCGAATTCTCGGTGACCGTGCCGTAGATGTCACCGCCGGTGAGGTGGCTCCCGACCTGGCACGGGGCGGCCGTGAGGACGCGGGGCTCCCCGCCACGAGGGGAAGGGTCCCCGCGTCCCCACGCCACCCCCCCGGGGGGCTCACCCGGACGTGTTTGCTGGGGGGCGAAGTCCCAGGTGAGGTGGCGCGGCAGCGCGGGGACGTTGACGCCGCGGGGGATGTAGATGTTGCGGGTGAGCTGCGCGATGTCCTTCAGCGGGCGCTGGATCCCGTCGAAGATGGAGCCCAGGATGCCGGGGCCCAGCTCCACCGACAGCGGCTGCCCCGTGCGCAGCACCGGGTCCCCCACGCGCACCCCCGCTGCGCCCCCCGCTCAGGAAAAGCCACGCTGGGGGGGCGAGATGGGGACAGGGGGGGGGATGGGGGGACACAGGGGACTTGGGGGGGGGACGGGATCGGGAGGGGTGGGAGAGGACAGGGGATGGGGGGGGACCGGAGGGGACAGGGTGGGAAAGGGCAGGGAGGGAACAGCAGGATGGGGGGGACAGGGAGGGGACAGGGGAGGGACAAAAGGGAGGGGCAGGGACAGGGGGGGAGGACAGGGAAGGAAGGGAAGGGCAGAACAAGGGGGTGGGGGGACAGCGGGGACAGGGAAGGTCAGGAGGGACAGGGAAGGACAGGGGGACGGGGGCAGGGGGCTGGAGGGGGACCGGGAAGGGGATGAGGGGACGAGACGGGGTGGGAGGACAGGGGGAAGAGGAGGAGAGGGAAGGACGGGACAGGGAAGGGGACAGGGACAGGGAAGGGGACAGGGAAGGGGACAGGGCCGGGGCCAGCAGCAGAAGGATACAGGTCTCCTCGTAGACCTGCAGGGTGGCCATGTCCCCCTCCAGCCGGATGATCTCCCCCACCAGCTCCGCATGCCCCACGCGCACCAGCTCGTACATGGCCGCCCCCGCCATGCGTGTGGCCGTCACCACTGCGGGACACCGCGCCGTCACCCACCCCGGCCCCAGCACCGGCCCACCCCCCTCTGACCCCCCCGGGACCCCCAAACCCGGCCGTACCGGGCCCCGAGACGCCGTGCACGGCGCCCAGCATGCTCTCCCGCTCGGCCTCGGCCAGGCGCGGCAGCTCGCTGCCCTCCATGGTGGCCCCCGCCGGCCCCGGTGGCCCCCGGTTTTTATGGGGCCGGGCACCGCGGCGAGCCGGCGGGGCCCGGGGGAACCGGCTGGGCCCGGCGTGCCCGCGGGCGCGGGCTGTGTACAGTCAACAGCTCCCCCCCCCATTACAACCTGTCCCCCCCCCTCCACTGCTGCCGCACCCAGGGGTGCCCCAAGCCGGCACGCGCCGCCACGCGCCAGCACCCGCGGGGACGGGGACAACGCGGCTGAGCTGGTGCCAGCAGCTCGCCCCACAGCCCCCCTGTGTCCCCCCCACCCCAAGGTGCCCCCCCATTATCCCCAGTGACCCCTCTGGTGCCAGCCCTCTCCGCCTGCGTCCCCCCCTGAGGTCCCCATAGGGGGAAGGAACATTCCTTTGGGGGAGGGGGACACAAAAGGGCACCCAAGGGTGCTGGTGGGTGTTGTGGGGACATCGCGACGTCCCCTGGGACCCCAGCCGAGGTGGCACAAGTGATGGCACCACCCTGTGTGTGCACACGTGTGTGCAAATGTGCCCACGTGTCCGTCCCCCCCCGGCACACGCGTGTGCAGCCACTGCCACGGGCCTGGCGCACGCCCAGGTGCGGGAAGGCGGCGGCCGAGGCCGGTCACGGGCAGGTGGCCAAGGACGTCCCCGGTCCTGTCCCTGTCCCCATCCCCCCCCCCAGCACAGCGCCAACGCTCAGCCATGACCCAAAACCCCCACATTTATTACCAAAATTCACAGAGCGAGCGAGGGGAAATAATAACAGGAAGGGAAATAACAGGAGGGGGAGGACACGGTGGGGGGGGGTGCTAGGAGACCAGGACGCCGGCAGAGCCCCCCTTGGCCCCCTCGGCGCCCTCCTTGGGGGGGGGCCGGGGGTCGTCCTCGCCCAGCAGGCGGATGTTGTGCTTCTCGCGGAACTCCGTCAGCTCCCGGCCCTTGGCCTGCAGCTGCTGGCTCAGCGACTCCAGGATTTTGCTGATCTGGGGGAAGAGACGAAAGTGGGGGGGGGGTCAGGGGTCGAGGCGCGGCGTGAGGGGGGTGTTGGGGGTCTCGGGGAGCCCCCCCCCCCGGTCCCTCACCTGCTCGAGGTTGCTCTCCAGCGCGGGCAGCACCTCCTTCACCGTCCTCTCCACCAGCACGCCGCCCACCATGCGGTAGCAGCGCCGCGTGACGTCCACCTCGCGCAGGGTCTCGATCACCAGGCTGGGCACAGCGCCGGGCTGCTGGGGGGGGGGGGGCAGGGGACGGGACCCCCAAACCCCTCCCCAAACCCTCCCATCCCCTTCACCAGCCCCCCTATGTCCCCTTCACGTTCCCCGTGCCCCCTTTACATCCCTGGTGCCCCCCCCGTGTCTCCCCCTCCAGCCCCCGTGTCCCCTCCACCCTCCTTCCCCCCCCCCCCCCCGTGTCCCTCCACCCCCCCAGGGTGCCCCTGGTGCCCCCTCCCATCGCATCCCCTTCGCTCCCTGCCCCCCCCAGGGCCCCCAGTGTCCCCCTCCCACCCCCAGCACCCCCGGTATCCCACCTTGAGCCCCCCCGTGTCCCCCTCACGCCCCCCAGAGCCCCCCCGGTGCCTCTCCGTGTCCTTCTCACACCCCCAGGACTCCCCCCGTTCCCCCCGGTGTACTCCCATGTCTCCTTCAGCCCCCCAGAACCCTCCCAGGACCCCCCCGGAACCCCCCAGGGGCACCCGGTGCCCACCCCCGGACCCCTCCGTGTCCCCCTCACCCCCCCCAGTGTCTCCCCAGTGCTCCCCGTTCCCCCCGGTGCCCCCCATGTCCCCCTCACGCCCCCCAGAGCCCCCCCGGTGACCCCATGTCCCCCTCACCCCCCCAGGACCCCCCCAGGACCCCCCCCCGGACCCCCCCGGTGCCCACCCGTGCTCGTTGAGCTCCATCTCCAGCTCCGCGGCCTTCGAGGCCAGCCCGCGCTGCTCCTGCCGCAGGCGGTTGAACCGGGCCACGACCTGCGGGGGGGGCGGGGGGCGCTCAGGGAGGGGCCGGGACCCCCCGGAGACCTCCCGGGACCCCCCCGGTGCCCTCCCCGTGCCCCTCCCACGCCCCCCGGTGTCCCGTGCCCCCCCCGGACCTGTTCCGCCGTCAGCCCCTTCCCGCCGGGCGCCGCCGCCGCCCCGGGCCGCCCCCGTGCCCCGTCCGCCGCCATCGTCGCCCCCCCCCCTCACGCTGCCCCCCTCCCCCAGCCCCGCTTCCGGCCGGTGGCGGAAGGGGCGGGGCCCGGGGGGCTTGGGAGGGGAGGGGGGGAGGGGGGCGAGGCTCGTCCCGGCGCCATCTTGGCTGAGGGCAGCGGCGCCGCGGGGGGAGGTGGCGCCGGCGCCATCTTGGGTGAGGGCAGCGCGGGGGGGACTTTGGCCGCGGGCTCCGGGGCGGTGCCGCCGGTGGGGAATGTACGGGACGGGGGGACGGGGCAAATGGGGGGGCTGGGGGTAATTGGGGGGGACTGGGGGGGGTCTGGGGGCAACTGGGGGGGGTTCCGGGGGGTAATTGGGGGCAGCTGGGGGGGCCTTGGGGGTAATTGGGGGGGTCGTGGGGGCATCTGGGGGGTCCTTGGGGCAAATCAGGGGTCGTGGGGGCAACTGGGGGGGTCCTGGGGGCAGCTGGGCTGTCCTGGGGGTAACTGGGGAGTCGTGGGGGCAAATGGGGTAACTTGGGGGTAATGGGGGGGGGGTCCTGGGGGCAATTGTGGGGTCCTGGGGGCAGCTGGGGGGAGCTGGAGGCCAACTGGGGCTGCCCGAGAGGATTTGGGGCAATTTGGGGCCATCGGGAAGCTCTGGGGGGGGCCTCGTTGGGGCAGTTTGGGGGGAGGGAGCTGGAGCCAGGCCCGCACACGGGGGGGCCGGTGCCACCCCCTCAGCCCCAGTGGGGTCCCAACACCCCCCCCACACACCCCTGGGTGCCCCCCAGGCTGAGAGCGGTGCCCCGGCTCCCCCGGCCCCGCAGCCTCTGCAGACCCCAGCCCAGGTACCCCGGTTACTGGGGGGGGGGGGGGTGACCGAGGGGTCCCCGTGGTGGTGTCAGTGGCGGTGGCTGACCCGGCCGTGCCGCAGCCGCTGCGCCATGGCGGGGCCGAAGCCGCTGGTGGCTGTGGGCCAGGTCACCTCCACGCCCGACAAGGAGCCGAATTTTGCCGCCTGCTCCACGCTGGTGCGGGAGGCGGCTCGGCGCGGCGCCTGCCTCGTCTTCCTCCCCGAGGGCTTCGACTACATCGGCCGCGACCCGGCGCAGACGCTCAGCCTGGCCGAGGGCCTGGATGGGGACCTGATGGGGCGCTACGCGCAGCTGGCCAGGTAGGGAGGGACCCCCCCCCCCCGGCACCCCCCGGTGATGCCCCGGTGGCCGCGGGGGTGACGCCGGGGGTGTCCCCGCAGGGACTGTGGCGTGTGGCTGTCCCTGGGCGGCTTCCACGAGCGCGGGCAGGACTGGGCGGCCACGCAGCGCATCTACAACTGCCACGTGCTGCTGGACCCCGCGGGTGAGAGACAGCCCCCGGCCTGGCTCTGCCGGCTGTGTGTCCCCCCCCCTCCAATTTGTGCCTCCTCGCCCCCAGGCCGCGTGGCGGCCGCCTACAGGAAGACCCACCTGTGTGACGTGGAGCTGGAGGGGCGCGTCAGCATGAAGGAGAGCGGCTTCACCAACCGCGGCACCGAGATCGTGCCCCCGGTCAGCACACCGGCCGGGAAGGTACGGGGCGGCCGGGGACACCCCCGGGGGCTCCCCCCCCCCCTCCTCCCGCTGCCGTCCCTAAATTGTGTCCCGGTCCCGCTCCCGTCCCCCAGCTCGGGCTCTCCATCTGCTACGACCTGCGCTTCCCCGAGATCTCGCTGGCGCTGCGGCGAGCGGGGGCCGAGATCCTCACCTACCCCTCGGCCTTCACCGTCACCACGGGCTCTGCGCACTGGGAGGTGAGCTCTGCCCAGCGGGGGGGCACTTAAAAAGCCCCTCGGGGGGGGAATTTCAGCCTTGGGGGCGGGTGGCACAGCCGTGGCACCTCGTCCTGCCTTCCCCCCCCAGGTGCTGCTGCGGGCGCGGGCCATCGAGAGCCAGTGCTACGTGGTGGCGGCGGCGCAGACGGGCAGGAACCACGAGGGCCGCGCCTCCTACGGCCACTCGCTGGTGGTGGACCCCTGGGGCACGGTGGTGGCGCAGCGCGGCGAGGGGCCGGGGCTGTGCTACGCCGAGATCGACCTCGAGTACCTGCAGCGCGTCCGCCGAGAGATCCCGGTGCAGGAGCACCGGCGCCCGGACCTCTACGGCACTGTGGGGCTGCCCGCAGCACCCTGAGACCCCCCCCCAGCATCACAATTCCCCCCCCCCCGGCACCACCCCGGAACCAGAGCCAGGCTGGATCCGCTCCGTTTCGGGCGGTTTTTGCCCCAAAAGGCAGCAGCTGGGGCAGGAACACGCACTCAGGGCTCACCCCGTGTTGCAGAACCCCCCCCGTGCCGCAGCCAGGGGGTGCTCCCCGCTTTTTGGAGCCCCCCCAAGCCCCCACAGCACGGGGGGGGGGGGCAGTGGGGGAAGGAAGGAGGCAGGCGCTGCGGTAGATGTTTATTTCAAGAGAACCAAAAGCTACACAGGGCATCTGACTGTTAGAGAGAGGTTTAAAAAATACAGAAATCACAGAAATTACACCAAGGTGTGCCAGAATCGTCCGTAAGCAGTGGAGGGGGGGGCACAATGGTGACGGGGGGGGAACCACGAGCCCCCCCACCCTGGCTGGGATCGCACCCAGCCCGCGCTGCCGGGGGGCAGGGGGAGAGCAGCCTACAGCCGAGCAGGGCTGGGGAGAAAAACCACAAAATTAGGGTGGAGCTGGAAAAAATCTCCCCCGGGACCCCCCCGGCAGCAGGCGGCGGTGCCTGGACGCGGCCAAAGGCCGGCACGCTGCCGGCTGCGCGCCAACACGTGCGGGCAGAGCGCGCTGCCTGCTGCCAGCAACAGACACGGCCGGCCCCCCTGCGGCCCAGTTTGGCCCAGTTTGTCCCAGTTGCCCGCAGGAGAGGCAGAAGGGATGGGCAGGGGTCCGGCGCATCCCTCGGTGCTGGTCCTCCCCCTGGCCCCGGCAGGAGGGGGCGCGAAGGCACACATGGTCCTGGGGCAGCCTGGGCGAGGGGGGGCTCGACTCCTGAGAAACCCACGGGGGAGGCGGTGGGGCGGCATTTTGGGGAGAAATGGGCCAGATTCTGCCCACCTGGCACCAGCCAGCCCTGTACAGAGCCCGCTGCCAGGCCCCCGGGGACGAAGCCCCCCGGCCCCAGCCCTCCCGTTCCGAGCCCCCGCGCTCGCAGCTCGCCCGCCCCGACACTGACGCGCCCCAGGCAGGGTTTTTGCCTTTTTTTTTTTTTCTTTTAATGGATACAAAATAAAAGAGAAAAAGGAAACAAAGCAAGAGAGAAGGTGACAGGACAGGAAAGGGGTGAGAACACGTAAGCCTCCGGCCGCTCCCCCCGGCTCCGGCCCGGCTCCTCGCAGCGCGCCGGGCCCCGCGGCCGCACCCACGCAGGCGGGAGTCCAGCAGGGGAGTAAATGCTCTTTTTTTTCCTTTTCTTTTAGAAAAACAAAAAATAAGAGAAGAAAAGCTCGGATCCCACCAGCCGCCGGGCGTCAGGGGGCCGTCTGCAGCATCAAGTTCCTCAGGAGTTTCTGGCGCCCGACCTCGTAGTCCTCCTCGTCCACATTGACCAGCAGTTTGATGGCTTCGTGGCCCACGGCTTGCTTGAGCGAGTCCGTGATGAAGACGCCCTTGAGGGCCTCCAGCAACGAGCCGTTGATGTAGTCGCGCCAGAACGCGTCGAGGTAGGTGAGCTCTGAGAACTTTATGTCACAGATGATGGAGCCCAGGTCCCGGGACTTGAGGATGGTGTTGGCCTGGTTGAAGCGCTCGAACTGGCGCTCCAGGGGGTCCTGCTTGTTGGAGAAGACGTTGCCCTGAAGCGCCGTCTCGTGCTGGCAGTACTCGGCTCGGACTCGCAGGCGGATGTCTGCGGGCAGCGGGGACACTCAGCGCGCCGGCCCCGTGCTCCCGGGGGCAGGGGGAGAGGCGCTGCCCCCCCTCCCCGTGCACCCCCCAGCCCTGGCGTGGGGCCGGCAGCCCTCCCAGCCGCCCCCCAACCCTTACCACAGGTCTGCTTCTCCTTCGGGTCCGGCGTCGCCGACTTCCTCCGCTTGCGCTGGCTGCTGAGGGGGGCCCTGCCGCGGCCGGGCCTCTTGGTGCAGATCTGCGGCCCCGCCGAGGAGCAGCAGACCACGGGGTGGTGGGGAGGCACTGCACGGGGAGGGGGCGGCTCAGGGCTGTGCCCGGGACCCCCGCCCTCCCCACCAGCACCTCCCAGGCCCCCCCGAGACTCTCCTCACACACCCGAAGCTTTAACACAACCCCAGGGCAGGGCACACAGCGGGGGTGGTTTCCCCTGGGATAACGCCGCTCGTGTCCTGCACAAAGCCCTGGTTCCTATGGGGTGGGGGCTCCTGCGTGGCGGGATGCAGCCCCCCTGTGCACTGCTGGGACGGGCAGGCAGCAGCCAGGGGTTAATTAATCGTTAGTAATTTGTGCGGTGGCTGCTGCCGGGCAGAGCGCGCTCCCCGTTAACGGGGAAATCGGGGAACCCGCAACCAGAGCGGGGGCTGCCGTGAGCTCCAAATCCCCAAATCCCCCCCGGGGGGGCGCTCACCTGATTTGTGGGGGTGGCCGAGGCCGTGCTCCGCGTCGCTGTGCGCCCGGGGCGTCACGTAGCGGATGGATGTCTCCTCCAGGTACTTGTCCACCAGGTCCGGACACACTGCGGGAGGGGAGAGGCCTCGTGTTGGGGGGGCAGGGGCACAGCAGGGCCCCCCCCCAGCACACAGATCATGCTTAGAAGGCGCAGCGCTCCGTTTTCAGGTATTTTGTTTAAAAATAAAGCCCAAAGTCTCCTAAAGGCTGCACTTTCTGTCACCGAGGGCACCCAGCCCCCCAGCCCCGGTGCTCCCCAGCGGCACCACGCACCGGGAACAGCCACGGCTCGGCCGTCCCCTTGGAAAAGCTCCATTTTAGAGCCAAGAACTCAAAAAACAACAACAAAAAAAAAAACCAACAACAGACAGAGCTGTGTGGGAAAGGCCACTCGCACGTTACCATGGCTACTCGCAGCGCCCGGCTCGGCGCAGCGCCGTGAGCCCCGGCAGCACGGCCACGGGGAGCGGCCCCGGACGAGTCCCCAAAGCCCCGGGGGGCCCCAGCCGAGCCCCCCGTGCAGGACCCAACGTCCCAACAGGACTCGAGACGAGCTCGGTGTCACTGAGCCGTGGCAGCTGGTGCCAGGTGTCGGGACCTGCACAGCCCCAGGGTGAGCCCTGAACCCTGTGCAGGTGGGATGTGCGCACAGCTAGGGCCTCGAGGGGCTTTTTTGAGGCATTTCCATCCCAGGGGGGTGCTCCCGACAGCGGGGCCGGCTCGGGGCTGCCCATCCCCACTGCCACAGCACCACGGGGACACGCAGTCTGGTTTTTGGGTGCTCCTCGGGAGCCGGTCCCAGTCCCCGTGCGGGTGTTCGGTGACCCTCTGATCCCTCCTGCCCCACAGGACTCCCCGCACACCGCTCCCTGCCTTCCCCCCGCACTAACCCGGGGCTGATTTTGCTCTTTTTGGAGCTGTGCAGGAGGAGGAGGCTCAGAGCCATGCCCAGTGAGGGGCTGCAGGGGGGTGGCAGAGCCCCATCCACGAGGAGGCTTCCTTTAACCAATCCGGCCTCTTTTTAACGCAAAGCGCCGCGCGCTGTAAGCCTCATGAAGCTGCCTCTGTCCCCAGCGCTCTCAGAAATGCTGTTTTTGTGTTTAATTAACCCGTTCCCATCCAAACGGGGCTGGACAAGCACCAGAACAGAGCCCTGTGAGCACAGAGCGTTGCCTCCCTCGGCCGTGGCAGCGCGCCCAGCGCTGACCTCCGGCTCCTGCAGCGTGCGGCCGAGAGCAGCAAACCCCCCCTGCACTTTGGGGTTTTGCTCAAAACGAGCAGAAAGCTCCCCAAAAAGCACACAACAAGCACTGTAGCACGAGCATTTGTGCCCTGAGCCCTGCACGAACCCGGGGATGCAGTGCCTGACCGTGGTGGTGTCCCAAAACGGCTCCGTTTGGGTAGAAACCTCCCCAAACCCCCGCAGCCGGAGCACGGGTCGTTTTCGAGGCTCCTCGGTCGGGGTTTCACCCCCTGCCGGGGTTGTTCGGCCCCAGCACGATGGGTCCTGCACCCAGCCACGAGCCCCCACTGCCTCTCGCCCCAAAACCTGCCTCTACTCGCACTCCCCGCTTCCCCAGGTGCCGGCACCGCGGCTGCCCACGGCGTGAGCAGAAACCGGGGAGCCTCAGCAGCCCAGAAGTGCCAAGAAAGCACAATTATCCTCGTTTACAAAGAAAAATGCAAATTCTGGAGGCAGAATCCTGCTGAAGCGGCTCCTTACACACCCCTGCCACCAGCGAGCTCTCTTCAGCTCCTCCGGCCCCGGTCAACCTGGGCGAGGTTCCTCAAATTGAGGTTTCGGCCCCAAAAAAGGCCCAGGGCTGAGCCGGCGGGGGAATGAGGTCGGCTCACCCACCCGGAAGCTTAACAAGGGCCCAAAACGCACCAAATCCACCCAGATTTGGTCAGACACAGAATCACTGCTTGGATCCCCGAGCCAGGCCCAGAAGAAACTGCACCGAGCAGGGGGAAAACGGGGAGCAGAACGGGGAGCAGGACGGGGAGCGCTGCGGGGACGCCACTCCCAGGAGGCAAATTTGGGGTTGCAGCCCCTGGGGGGGGGTCGGGCACACCAGGGGGGCACTCACCGGCCCGTCGGCGCTTGAGGGTGACGTAGGGCAGCAGGTCGTGGCGGGTGATGATGCGCAGGAGCTGCAGCACCTGTCGGAAGTTGGTCTCGTCGCAGCGGCCCTGCCGCTCCAGCGCCAGCAAGAAGTCCCGGCCGCTGCGGATCATCCCCCGCTCGTAGTCGTCGATGACGTCCACGAAGAGGAAGGACAGCACGCGCACGTCGCGGTGGGTCAGGTGCGTGCCCACGATGTCGAACATGCGGTGCAGGCTGTACAGCCCGTGCTCGCGGTCGCCCCGCTCCTCCGGCCAGGCCTGCGCCCGGCTGCGCTTGAAGGCGGCCATCCTCGCCGTGCCCGGCCCTGCGGGACAAAAAAGGGGGGGGCACGGGGCTTGAATCCAGCCCCCGCCCGCACAGAAATCCCATCTTCGGCACAGAAATCCCATTTTCAGCACAGAAATCCCACCCTCGGCTCCCCCACCCCGTGCCTGCACCCCCCCAGCATCGCCGTGTCGCCGCTCAACTGGGGGCGACCGACCTGTGCGCCCCCCCCCCCCAGCTCCCTGACGCCCCCTCCCCAGCTCAGCACCGAGTGTTAGAAACCAAACCCAGGCAGCAGAGGCTCAGCCTGCTCAGCGCCCAGGAGCAGCGCAGACAGCCACAAACCCTCCCGAGTGGGTTAAACTCGGGAAAAGGGTGAAAAAAGTGGGATTTGGTGCAATTCTCGCCGTCCTCCCTGCACAACTCCCCCCGCTCGGTGTCGGGGCTGCACCCACGGCCACGGGCCCTGCTCCCCCTGCTGCGTGCGGCTGCAGCTCCCCAAACAGCAACGGGGGAAGCACGGAGCCTCCCCCCCCCCACCGGGGGCCCCCCCGTGCTCCTGGGGAGCCCCCCGGGCCCTGTTTGGGGAGCAGCGGGGTGCTGGGGGGGGTTGGAGGGGCTGATTCCTGCTGTGAAACCCAAAGAGCTGGAACAAGGCGCGTGCGGTGCCGCTTGTGCAACGTCCCCAGCAGAGCCACGGCCTCGGGGGGGGGCAGCTCCCGGTACAGCCCCCCCCCAGCGCCCCTCGGCTGCTTTTGGAGCAGGGTTTGGGCACCTGGAGCTGCCTCAGCACCAACAGCCCTGCGGCAGGGGGGGGGAGCAGCACCCAGGGCTCCAGGGACACCCGGTGCCGAGGGGATTCCGCCGTGTCCCGGGGAGCAGCAGCAACAGAACAGGAAAACCTCCCCCAGCACCCCCACACCGGGACGGGGGGCACCGGGCAGCGCCCCCACAACCCCACACCCCTGCTCCTGCTCCGCTGGGGCTGTTCTGCTGGTAGCTGTGTTTTTTTTTTTTTAAATAATGATGTTGGAGCACCGATGGGTGCTGTGGTGTGTCGCAAGGCCGCCTGTAAATCCTATAAATCCCCCCCAAATCCTCGGGGCCGCCGGCTCCCTGGGATAGGGGGGCACAGAGGCAGGCAGAGCATCCCCCGGTCACTGAGCACCGCCCAGGGCCCAGCCGAACGTTTCCTTCCAGGGCTGAGCCAGAAGGGACTGAGCTCGTTTTGGGGTGGGGGGAGCCGCCAGGTCCCGGGGGGCAGCTCCCACCCAAACCCACGGGAGGGAGGCTGCCGGGTTTGGCTGCGAGCGGGGGATTCCTGCGGCCACGGCCCCGCTGTGCTCACGGCTCCCCTCCCGCTTCGATCCCCGAGGATCACCACGCACAGACCTCAGAAAAATCCCAAATCCTCAAGAAATGAACAAATCCCCCCGAGGAGCGGCCGCAGACCACGGAGGGGCCGCGAGCAGGGGGTCTGCTGGCCCCGGGGCCGCTGCCCCTGCCCGGTCCCAGCTCAGGCAGCGCGGCGCTCGGGCGGGAGGAGACGCAGCAAACGCGTGGGGATCATTAAAATAATTTGGGGTGAACAGGAAAAACGAGCTGCTGGGGCACAGAGCGCGCGGCAGGGACCCGGCTCCGGCCCCGCTCCTCTCTGTGGGGCGCCTGGGCCCCAGCACCACGGGGGGAGCCCCCACGGGAGCACCACCAGGGGCTGGGGGCAGCGAACGGCCCCAAATTGTGAGGGTGACGGGGGGGGCACGGCCCCAGCAGGGACAGGGCAGGCCGGGGCGGGTCATTAGGAAGGGCAGAGGGCAAAAGAGGAGGAGAAGCAACGCGAGGAGCCTGCGGCTGCCCCCCCCCCCCCACGAGGACTTTTGGCCTTTCCCCCGCAGCACTTTGCCCCTGGGGGCACCGGCCCCGTGCCCAACCGTCACGGGAGGGACCCCGAGAGCCCCCCCCCCGGCCACAGGGGCCGAGAGGACGTGTCCCAGCCCCAAAAAA
Organism: Netta rufina; assembly: GCF_964035555.1. Lineage (NCBI taxonomy): Eukaryota > Metazoa > Chordata > Aves > Anseriformes > Anatidae > Netta > Netta rufina. The sequence continues at coordinate 3,352,464 of NC_140153.1, forward strand.
CCCCCCCGGGCTGCCCAGGGGGACGCGGGCTGAGCTGCCCCAGCCCTCCCCAGGGCAGCTCCTGAAGCTCCCGGCAGCGGGGGTAAAAATAGTGCCGGCAGCCACGGCCCCGAGGGCCGAGCTGGGGGAGGGATCGAGGGATCGCTGCTGCTCAGCTCCTCGCTCACCCCCCCCCTTCTAATCCCTGCCCCCCCCGGGTGATGGCAGGAGCCCTGCAGCAGCCCCCGCTCCCACCACAGGGCCCGTGAGGGCAGGGCCAGGGGCCGCAGCCCCCCCCGGGGGGGGTGAGGAGCTGAAATGGAGCAGGAACGGGCCTGGAACGGGAGGGGGGAAAATCCCCGGGGGGGGTGGGCACCGAGGGCACCGAACACAGGGACGAAGTCTGGGGTGGGCGGCGGGTCCCCAGCGGGTGCCACAAGCGACGTGTCCTGTGCCAGCAGCGGGCAGAACCGAAACCAGGCCCGCGTGGAAAGAACCAGAAAATTCACCAAAAATTCACCTTTTTTTTTTTTTTTGTCCCCCCCCCCCGCCCCCCCACCCCCCCTTCAGGGCAGGCAGCCCCGGGGCACTCAGAGCTCCAGCCACGGCCACCAAGGCACAGGCAGGGACCACGACACTGACAGTGTCACCACCTCGAGGCGCCCAGGATCGCACCCAGCCCCTTCTCAGGGTCCCCCCCCCCCGCAGACAGCCCCCCCCCCCACACGGGCAGCAGCCCCCTCCCACCTCGGGTCCACCCCTGGGTGCTGCCCCTTGGCCACAGCCCCCAAACCTCCACTTGGGGCCAGCCCCAACGTGGCTCCCAACCCCAACACTGCCCCCACAGCCCCTCTGCCCGGCACCCCCAGCCCCCCCCAATCCCCCCCCAGCCCGGTGGGCGCCTTCTACAAGCAAGGGGCAGGGCAGGGCACAGCCGGGGGGGGAGCGGCACCAACCTGCAGGAGCAGCTCCGCGGGCCTCGCCTGTATCCGAGCGGGGCGCAGCAGCCAAGCAGGAGCTCTGGGCAGGCCTCTGTCCCCTTTTTCTCCTCGGCTCTTTAAGCAAAGCGCCCACCACCGGCGCCTCGGCTCCCCCCGGGGGGCTCGGGGCGGCTCCGCTGCCGGGGGAGCCAAACTTCCAGCGCCAGGCCTCGGCGTTCGCTGCTCGAGCTGGTGGACTTGCCAGCAGCCCCCCGCGAGTCCTTTTGTTGGCGTTTCCTTCCCACAACTCTGACGCCCAAACCTTCTCTCTCTCTCTTTTTTTTTTTTTTCCCTACTTCACCCTGAAATAACTTACGGACACGGGGGGGGGGAAGGAGGAGGAGGAAAGTCCAGGCCCAGCCTCGGGCTCCCCTGGGCCGCTCCGTTCCCAGCCCCCGGCCGTCCGGGGTGACCCGGCTCCCTTCTCCCTGTGGCTCCCAAGTGTGGGGCGGGCGCTCAGAGCACCCCCAAGCCCCGCTCGGTCCCTACCGCACCCCCAGGCGCTGCCCCAGGTCACGGCACCGGGCACAGGGCTCCTGCAGCGGGCCGGGGCAGCCCTCAGCCCATCCCTTCCCCTCCCTCAGGGTCTCAGCTCCGTGCCCGGCCTCGCTCCTCGGCTCCCCGGGGCTCGCTCCCCCCCGGCAGGGCCCCCCCGGGCACCGAGGGGTCTCTCGGCCCCGCTCAGCCCCGGCCCCGCTCCCCCCCTTTTACCGCAGCCGCCCCCGAGGCCTCGGCCCCACCCCGGGGGCTCCCCGCAGCCTCCCCGGGCCCCGCTCGGGAACCGGCGGGGGGGGAACCCCGGAACCACGGCCCGACGGTGGGGGGGGGGGGTGCGGGGATGGCACCGAGACCGGGGAGCTCCGAGGGGGGGGGGGGCGGCCCCGCGGGCTGAGCGCTGCGGCCCCCCCCGGGGCCTCCCCGCGGCCTCCACGCCCGAGGCCTCGCGGGCCGGGCCGGGCCGGGGCCTGTCAGGCGCCGCCGCCGCCGCTGCCGCCGGGCCGGGCCCTCACCGCAGGCGCCGCCGCGGCTCGCCCTAGGCCGCCGCCGCCGCCATGCCCGCCCGCTCGGCCCCGCTGCGCTCCCCCTGGGCCGCTGCCGCCGCCGCTGCCCGGGCCCAGGCGCCGCCGCCGCCGCCTCCCGTCAGGGCCGGGCCAGGCTCGGCGCCGCCATGTTGGCTCCGTCCGCTCCGCTCCCCGCTCGCGGGCGGCTCTCGCGGCGCGACGCCACATCCGGCTCCTCACCCCTCGAGGCCCCGCCCATATCCGGGCCCCGCGCACCTCGCCGGCTTCACGCCCGTTGGGAAAGCTGGGGGGAGAGGAGCCATGTTGGATAAGGGCAGGAGGGCGGGGACTTCCGGGGAGGGGGCCGCCGGCTTCAGCACCCTTCCGGAGCGTTGCGGCGCGGCCGCCATGTTGGGTGTGGGCAGGCTGGCAAGGCGGCGGCCCGCCCGCCCGGTTGGGCGCGCGCCGCCGCCGCCATCTTGGGAGCGGGCGGGCGGGGTTCGCCGGGCGGCTTCGCGCCCATTGCGGGCCACGGGGGGGGCGCCGCCATCTTGAGTGCGGGCAGAGCGCCGGGAGGGCGGCGGGGTCTGGGGGGGGGGGGGTCCCGTGTTTGGGGGGGGCCTAGGGGTGACGGGGGGAGCCCGGGGGTTACGTGAGGGGGGGAGAAATTGGGGGGGGAGCTGGGGAATTCCGGCCCTGGGGGTATGGGGGGGGTGAGGGGGGGAGCTGAAGGTGGGGTGGGGCACATGGGGGGGGCATTTTGGGGAGGGGGGGTCCTGGAGGAGCCCCCCCCAGCGAGAGGGGCCCGAGCCCAGGCCCCCCGCTTCCCCCCGTGCCAGGGGAGGCCGCCAGCACCCATGGGTTCGGGGGGGGCCCCGCCTGCCCTGCCCATTGCACCCCTCGAGACCCCCCCCTCCCATTTATCCCCTGGGGTCCGCAGGGCCCGGGGGGGGGGGGGTCCCCATGCCCTCCCCCCCCCCCCAATAACCCCCCCGTGCCCCCCCCGTGCCCTCCCCGCCCCAGCACCGGGAGCTCCCCGGGGCGCTGCGGGGGCGGCCGCTGGCCCCGTGCCCCGCCACGCGCCCGCTGCTGCCCCGGGGCCGCTAATTAGCGCTAATTGCGCCCGCTAATCCCCCCCCCCAGCCCCCCCCCACCGTGCCGGGGTGCGCTCAGACAGGGTGGCCCCGGGGGGGGGGGTCCCTGTACCCGGTGGGGGGGGCAGGAGGGGAGGGGGGCAGGACGGATTGGGGGGGGGGCAGATGGACAGACAGAATGGGGGGGGGTCGGGGGGCACTCTTGGGGGGGTCGGGGGCACTTTTTGGGGGGGTCGGGGGTCGCTTTTGGGGGGCTCGGGGGCGCTTTTTTTTTTTTGGGGGGGGGGGGCACCAAGGCCAGGGTGGTGCCAGGCAGGGCCGGGCCCGGGCCCGGGCCGGGCGGGTCGCGGCTGACTCAGCCCCCCCCCACCCCCGAGGCCCTGCCCCCCCCCTACCCGGACCCCCCCCCGGGGCCGTCCCGCCCCCTCCCGTGCCTATCCCGGGCGGCGCCGCTCCCCGCCACTGCCCCGCTCCGCGCCGCCCGGTGAGTACCGGCCCGGTCCCGGTCCCCCCCCCCCACGTCCCGAGGGACACCCCCAAAATCTTCCACCCCCCCCCCCCGGGTCCTGCACCCCGCTCTATGGGGGGGCCGGTCCCGCACCCCTCATTTTGGGGGGGAGCCCCCGGGTGGGGCGGTGTTGCCCCCAATGCTGCCCCCCCCCCTTTTATTAGACCCCCCCGTTTCTTAGAGGACCCCCAGTCCTGCCCCCCCCCCCTTTCCTAGAGGATCCCCTCCCCTTTCTTGGAGGGAGCCCCCAATCCGGACCCCCCCGTTCCTAGAGGGACCCCCCCATTTCATAGAGGACCCCCTGTTCCTAGAGGGACCCCCCCTTTCCTGGAAGGACCCCCCCATTCCGCCCTTCCCATTGGGGGGGACCCGATTTTGCCCCCCCCATTCAATGGGAGCCCAATCCTGCCCCCCCTTTAGAAGGGGTTTCCCTCTCCCCCCCCCCCCATGGGCACTCCCCCCAATATCCCATAAAGTTTGGGGGGGCCCTGGGGGGTGTCCCCCCCCCTCCCTGAGATTCTGCAGCCCCCCCGCAGCGCTGCTGCCCCCGGGGGGGTTCAGCCTGGGCTGGGGGGGTCCTGGGGGGGGGTCCTGCAGTGCAGAGGGTGCCCCCCCCCCCCCCCCGTTTTTCCCCGAGGGCTGGGCTGGTTCCTGTTCCGGTGGCGGGCAGCTCCTGGGCCACGCCGCAAACCGCGGGGGGGTCCCCAAAACCAAGCCGGGACCCCCCCCATGCCCCCCCCCACAGCACCAGGGGGTCCCCTGCAGCTGAGCTGGGACTGGGGGGGGGTCACTGCGGTGGTTGGGGGCACCCCAGAACCCGCTCACATCCCTCCAAATCTCCAATCTCTGCTTCCCTTCCCAAAACCGCGGGGGGGGGGGGGGGGGGGGGCTGCATGGGGTGTGTCCCCCCCCCAGATGTGGGGAATCCAAGGGGGGGGGGGGGCTGAGCCCCACCCAGGGAGGAGGCACCGAAACGCCCCCGTGACTCAGCCAGCCCATGACGCCGGGGTTCCCCAGGGTGCCCTATAACGGGGAGGGGGGGGGAAATGGACGAGGGGGGGGGACACCCGCAGCACGCCCCCCCCCCCCCCCCCCCCCCATTCTCCACCCCCCCCCACCCCCGGGCCCCACCCTGCGGCCGCTGCCCGGAGCTGAGTCACCCGGGTGGAAAGCTCCGGGTGTGCGCTGAGCGCTGCTGTGCCCCCCCCCAGAACCCCCAGGAGCCCCCCAGAGCCCCCCCGGAGCCCCCCCCGCAGCCATGCCGTCCCAGATGGAGCAGGCCATGGAGACGCTGATGTTCACCTTCCACAAGTACGCGGGGGACAAAAACCACCTGAGCAAGGAGGACCTGCGGGTGCTGATGGAGAAGGAGTTCCCCGGCTTCTTGGAGGTGAGAGGGGGGGGGGAAAAATAAATCCTAGGGGGGGGGGTGAAAATAAATCTGGGGGGGGACAGGGCCGTGACCCGGCTGTGCCCCCCCCAACCTGCAGAACCAGCGTGACCCCATGGCGCTGGACAAGATCATGAAGGACCTGGACCAGTGCCGTGACGGCAAGGTGGGCTTCCAGAGCTTCTTCTCGCTGGTGGCCGGGCTCACCATCGCCTGCAACGACTACTTCGTGGTGCACATGAAGCAGAAGGGCAGGAAGTGAAGCCCCCCCCCCGGTGCCCCCCCCCCAGCACCGCCCCGGCCCCCGCCGGCCCCCAATAAAGCTGTTTTGTATGACACCGCGGCTGCCTCCCTCTGTGGGGTCCCCCCGGGGTCCCCGGTTCCTTCGTGTCCCCGTCTCGCCTACGGGGCTGTGTGAGGTCCTAATGGGGCAGTGGGGGGGTGTGGGGGGGTCTGTAGGGCCCGTAGTAAACCAGAGGGGTGGGGTGGAGGCTTCGGGGGCCGTACAGGGCTTTAGAGAGGACCTATGGAGGTTGGACAGGGGTGTGTGGGGGGGTCTATAGGGCCCACACAGGGCTGGGAGTGCCGTGGAGCTCTGTACGGGGCTGTACGGGTCACCTGTAGGGGCCATACAGGGGTGTGTGGGGCTGTGAGGGGTGTGTGGGGCTGTGTAGGGTGGCTGTGGTGCTGCTGAGAGCAGCACGAGGATGTATGGGGGCTGTGGGGGACCGTATGGGGGCTGTAGGGGATCACATAGGGGCCGTGTGGGATCACACAGGGGCTGCGTGGGGCCCAGAGGAGCTGCACGGGGCTGTGTGGGGTCTGTGGGGCCTCTCTGGGGCTGCGCTGGGAGCCCAGGGGCTCTGTGGGGCGCTGTGGGGCTCGGTAGGGGCCGCGTAGGGCGGCTGGAGCCGAGCGGGGCCCCTTGGGGGCAGCACGGAGCCGTGCGGGGCACCCCCGGGGGGAGCTGTGGGGCAGCGCCGGCCGCCGGGGGGGTCCCTGGGGGGCTGGGTGGGGGCGGGAGGACCCCGGGGACCCCCCCGGGGACCCCCCGGAGCCCCCCCAGGCGCCCCCAGGGCGGGGCGGGGGCGCGCGGGCACTACGGAAACAGCCGAGGCCCCGCCCCCCTCCCGATGGCCACGCCCCCTCCGCCATGGTCACGCCCCCTCCCTGTGATGTAGATGGCGCGGGGGGCGGGGCCGGGCGGGCGCCGTGTCCGGAGGTCGCGCGGCGCCGCGGGAGCCGCGGGTGGGGGCGGGGCGGGGGGCGCTGAAGGTCACGGGGTCAGGGGGCACCGGGCGCCGCGCTGACCTTTGACCCCCGAGCCGCCGGGAGCTCCGCCGAGCCGGGCTGACGTCACCGCCGCGGCCCTGTGACGTCAGCGCCGGGTCTCCCTCAGCGGCCGTGACGTCAGCGCCGGCGCCATGTGGCTGTGGCGGGGCCGCGGGGTCGTGGCCGGGGCGCTGCGGGCACGGGGACGGCCCCGGGGCGCGGGAACCGTGAGTGGGGGACGGGGACCGGGGGGCGGGGGGTGGGGGGTCATGGGGTCATGGGGTCATGGGTGGGGTCATGGGGACATGGGGACAGGGGGTGGGGAGATGCGGACATGTGGGGACATGGGGACATGTAGGGACGTGTGGGGACACGGGGTGGTGCCATGGGTACGTGACACGGGGACATGGGATGGGGAGCACAGGTCCATGGGGTGGGGACGTGGGGTGGGGACATGGGGACGTGTAGGGACGTGTGGGGACGTGGGGTGTGGAACACGGGGTGGGGACACGGGGTCATGTCATAGGGACATGGGGCATGGGGTGGGGACAAGGGGCAGCAACCGGGGCATGCGGGGTGGGGACACGGGGACAGAGGGGATGCCCCACTGGGGACGCACCCCAAAGTCCCCTTGCTCCCCAGAGCTGGAGTGTCCCCAGTGCTGACCCCGCTGTCACCACCACTCCCCCCCCTGCGTGTCCCGCTGTCCCTGTGTCCCCATGTCCACATATCCCCACATCCCTATGCCCCGTGTCCCTATATCCTCGTGTCCCCCTGTCCCTCTCCCCATGTCCCCCTGTCCCTGTCCCCGTGTCCCTGTCCCCTGTCCCCGTCCCCCTGTCCCTGTCCCCAGGCGCGCTGCTCGGGGCGTGCGGCCCCTCAGGACCTGGCGGTGCCCAACGGGAGCTGGAGCGTGGCGATGCGGGAGCACCACGAGCGCCTCCTGCGCGGCACCGCCGACGGCTCCTGGCGCCGCGTCCCCTCCTACCGCAACGTCGTTGACCACTTCCCAGGTGACGCCCGGGCGGGGAGGGGCGGGGAGGGGGGCAGGGGAGGGCACCCCCGGGTCCCCGTCCTCACCGTCCCCGCGTCCCCGTGTCCCCAGTAGCGGTGGGGCAGGGCAGGGGGACGCGGCTGTTCCTGCGCAATTTGGACACCGAGGGCGCCGGCTTCGAGTACGTCACCTTCCTGCACAGCGCCGGCGGCCGCGTGCTCTGCCTCTGCCAGCTGGGGCCATACCTCGAGGGGCACCCCGGGTAGGTGCCGCCGGTGCCAGCACCGCGTGTCCCCTCCTGGCCCCTCCTGTCCCATTCTGTCCCTTCCTGCCCCATCCCATCCCATCCCATCCCATCCCATCCCATCCCATCCCATCCCATCCCATCACCTCCTGTCCCCTCCTGTCCCCTCCTGTCCTGTCCCATCCCATCCTGTCCCGTCCCATCCCATCCCTCCTGTCCCCTCCTGTCCCCTCCCGTCCCGACCTCGCCCCCGTCCCCGCAGCTTCACGCACGGCGGTGCCATCGCCAGCATCATCGACACCACGCTGGGGACGTGCGCCCTGGACGCCGCGGGGGTGGTGATGACGGCCCAGCTCAGCATCGACTTCCTGGCGTGAGTGGCACCCCGGGGACGCGGTGACGGGGGGTGCGCGTGTGTGGGGGTGTCCCCCCGTGTCCCCTCCCCCCCCGTGCCGTGACCCCGCGCTGTGCCCGCAGCCCCGTGCCGCTGGGCTCCGTGGTGCTGGTGGACGGCCGCGTGGACAGGCGCGAGGGCCGCAAGCTCTTCTTGTCCTGCGAGGTGCGCGGCGCCGCGGGGGACACGCTGCACGCCAAGGCCACCGGTGAGGGCGGGGGGGGCACCGGGGGGACGGGGACGCCGACACCCCCAGCCCCAAAGCCTCCCCGCAGAGCCCCCCCGCACCCCTGGGACCCGTCTCAGGGTGATGCCGGGTGGCACGCGGGGGGGGTGCCGGCGCCCTGCTGCCACCCCCCCAGTGCCACCCACTGCCACCACCACGCACTGTAAGGGTGGGGGACGGTTGGGCCCGGTGTCCCCCCCGCCCTGCCACCCCCCCCTCTCTCCCGCAGGGCTCTTCATCCAGCTGGACACCACCAAGTCCCCCCGGCCCGCCTGCAGCACCCGGTGACGCCGTGGCCCCACCGGTGGGGGGGTGGGATGGGAGGGGGGGGGCAGGGGTGTCCCCGTGTCCCCCGTGTGTCCCCCCCTGCTGCTGGTGGCAGCCCCTGGATCAGAGCGCTGGCAGCCAACAAACAACGGCCTCGGCTCCTGGTGCTTTTGTGGGGTTTGGGGGCGTCGCGCTGTGGGGTGGGACCGTGGGGCCTGACCCTGACCCTGACCCTGACCCTGACCCTGACCCTGACCCTGACCCTGACCCTGAGCCTGAGCCCCCTTCCCCTGTCCCCAGCCCCATTTTGAGTCCCCCATCCCCTGTCCCTGTCCCCAGTCCTTGTCCCCAGCCCCCTATGGTGCCCCCAGTCCCCGTCCCCGTCCCCATCTCCCCCCCTCCTGTCCCTGTCTCCCCCCCCTCCTGTCCGTGTCCCCCCCACCCGGGGGCTGTGGGCGGGGCAGGGGCAGTGCCCGGGGGAGGTGGTGCGGTGGGCGTGGCCTGAGGATGTGGGCGGGGTCAGGGACACGGGGCGGGGCCTGGAGGGGGTAGGCGTGGTCATGTACGGGTGGGCGGGGCTATGTGGAGTGGGCGTGGTTACGATGGGAGTGGGCGGGGCCGGGCGCCCCCCCCCGCGCCCCCCGTGGACCCCCGGACACGGACACGCGTGGCCGCCCCCCCCCCCTCGCCCCCCTCGTGGCGCCCCGCGGCCCCCCCACGGGTGAGTCCCGCGCCCCCCTCGCACATCGGGGACCCGGTGGGGGCCCCACGGGCGCCCCCCACGCGTGGGCACACCGGGGATGCGCGGGTCCCACGGGCGCCCCCCGCAGCCCGGCAGGGAGGGGGGGGTCCCGACGCCTCCCCCCCGGGGCCGGGGGTCTCGGCTCCCCCCGCTGCCGCATGCCCCGTGGGGGGGGGGGGGTGTCCCGTGGATCGCGCGTGGCCGCGGCCCCCCCCCCCCCGTGGCACGTCGGGGTCGGAGCGGTCGCGGGGTGGGGGGGGTTGGGGCCAGCCGCGCCCCCTCCCCCCCGTGCCTCAGTTTCCCCCCCGCGGCGCCGTGGAAAGTCGGAAATTTCCAGTGCGTGGGGCCGGGGGGGGCAGGATGCCGGGGGGGGGGGCAGGATGCCGGGGGGGCCCCGGCGCCCTTATAACGCCCGGCACCGCGCCGCCCGCGCCGCCACCGCCGCCATGCGAGGTAGGGCCCGCGCGGGGGGCTGCGGGCGGGGGGCGCGGGCGGGCCGGGGGCTGCGGGCGTGCAAGGGAGTCAGAGCGGGGGTGCACGCGTGGGAAGCAGGGTGGGGTGAGCACACGCGTGTGCGTGCACGGAGCTGTGCGTGCAGGTGGGAGCAGCAGGGTGGGTGCTGCGGTGTGCAAGGAGGGGGGTGTGCAAGCGTGTGCAAGAGGTGGGTGCTTGGGGAGCGGTGGTGTGTGCGTGCAAGCTGGAGGAGCCTGCATGAGTAAGTGTGAGTGTGTGAGTGTGCAATGCACGGGGAGTGCATGTGTGTGTGCAGCTGTGGAGGACCGTGGAGGGTGTGCGTGTGCAAGCTGGTGGAGCAAAGAGCGTGCAAAGGGGTGTGGGGTGTGTGCAAGAGGGTGGGCTTGTGAATGTGCACGCTGATGGCTGTGGGCACGCGTGTGCAAGCGTGTTGGGGCAGGTCTGTGCGTGTGCAAGTGTGAAGGAACAGGAGAGGGAACGCGTGTGCACACAGCCCTACAGAGTCTGGGGGCAAAGCTGGGTGTGGGCACACAGGGGGTGTGCGTGTGTGCGTGCACGCGTGTGGGCACAGCGAGGTGCTCGTGCAAGCAGGAGGGAGCATTTTGGGGGTGTGCACGGTGAGTGTGCCCCACGGGAACATGGTTGTGTGCAGGGGCAGTGTGCAGGCAGGCGTGTGCGTGTGTGAGCACACATGTGTGTGCACAGATGCATGGCTGCGTGCACAGGAGCGTGCACATGCTTGTGCAAGCACAAGAGCGCTGTGAGCCACCAGTGCCCTGTGCACCACGGGTGCTGCCGTCACACGGGTTGTGCAGCTCACACGAGCGTGTTGGCACAATCACACCCCCACAGCGTGCTCCGGGGCACACTTTGGCTGTGCACACACAGCAGGCTGTGCACACGCGTGTGCTGGCGTGTTGCCACATGTGCATGCGTGCTGCTGCGTGTGCACACCGCAGCGTGTCCCTGCACACACCTAAGCAGCGTGTGCACGCGTGTCGGGGGGTGCACGCGTGTCGCCGCATGTCCCAGCCGTGCGGCGGCCACCGGCAGCCCCCTCCCCTCCCTGCGGCGGCAGCGCCGTGCGCCCCAGCACCGCCAGCACCCATGGGTGCCCCCCGCACCTGCGGGGCCGGGCACACGCGCGTTAGATGTGGTCGGTGCCGGCAGGTGCACGGGGCCGGTGCAGGTGACGGGGACGGGGACGGGGACGGGGACACGCAGGTGGCTCCGGGCAGCAGCCGCAGCCCTGCACGGGCGCAGAGCCACCACCACCACCCCCCCGGCCCCGCCGCCGCCCCCCGGCCACCCCCCGGTCCCTGCTCCATTGGCACCGGGGATGCCGAGGGTGCAGCTGCCCCGACTCCGCGTCCCCAAGGGGGGCCCCACGAACCCATGGGGGCCCCGTGGCCCCACCGGTGGCCCCACGCCGGGGTTTTCTCCGCCGCTGCCGCCGGTGCCACCCCCGCGTCTGGCCCGGGGCGGAGGGGACCCGGCCGCCACCGCTGAGTCACCGCCCAGAGGGTGGCAGGACCCCCGCCGGCGGGGAGGGCGCGGGGGTCCCGGGGGTGCCGCGGTGGAAGCCCGGGGGGTCCCGGGGCTCCGGGTCCTCGCCCAAGCCACTTCCCGCTGCGTCACGGTGTCTTGGCCCGTGCCGTGATGCGCTGGCCTGTGCCGTGGCGTGTTGGCCCGTGGCACGGCGTGTTTTGCCGTGACGTGTTGGGCTGCGCTGCGCTGTTGGGGGGTGGGAGCCCGGCCCCGAGGTACCCCCCGCATCGCAGGGTCACTGGGTGCCCACAGGGACCAGTGGGTCCCCATGGGGCTGGTTGGTGCCAGTGGATGCTGGTGGAGCTCACTGGGAGCTGGTGGGGCTTACTGGGAGCTGGTGGGGCTCGCTGGGTGCCAGTAGGGCTCCCTGGGTGCTGTTGGGGCTCACTGGGTGCTGCTGGGGCTTACTGGAAGCTCGTGTGGCTCACTGGGTGCTGGTGGGGCTCACTGGGAGCCAGCAAGTCCCCAAGGGACTAACGGGTGACTGTTGGGTGCTGGTTGGTGCCTGGGGGGCTGAAGGCCACCAGCGGGTGCCCACAGGGCCACCGGGTCCCCCACGGGGCCACCAGGTCCCCCACGGGGCCCATGGGTGCCCCTGGGTCCCCGCAGGGTTCAGTGGGTGCCAGTGGCACCGGTGGATGCCAGCAGGTCCCCATGGGGCTCACGGGTCCTGTAGGGTCCCTGCAGCGCTGGCGGTGCCGGTGGGTCCCCAGGGTGCCAGGGAGCACCCAGGGGTGCCGGGAGCAGCCGGCGCCGTGGGAGCAGCGGGTGCGGGCAGGTGCTGGGGGGTGGGCGGCCGGGCGAGACCTCGGCGACCTCTCGCCGGCGGTTCCCGGCAGGAGCGGCACCGAAACGGCGCTTCCTGGCAGCCGCCGGCATCGTTGAGTAATGCGGGCGCCGGGCCCGGCTGAGTCAAAGCCCCGAATTCCCGGGGCCCCTCCGGCCGCCGCCGCCGCGGGGGTCCCGGTGCCCAGCCCCGGATGCGAGGGCGGCCTCCCCCCCCCCCCCCGGCCCCAAAACTGGGTCGGGTGGAAAAAGCCGACGAAGCGGCTTCGGCCCCGGGAGGAAGAGGTGTGCGTGTGCGTGCGTGCACCGGCGCCCAGGAGCGTGCACGAGCCTTGGCGGGCGTGTTCCGGCGCGTGCAAGCGTGCACAAGTGTGTGTGTGTGTGTGTGCGGGTAGCAGCGTGTGCAAGTGTGTGTGACATGTGCGAGCACTTGTTTGTGTGTGTGTGTGTGTGTGTGCGGGCACGGCCGTGTGCGAGCTTGCACAAGCGTGCAGCAGCTTGCAGGGGTGTGCCCAGGTGTGCCCGGCTCTCCTTGAGTGTGCACACGCGTGTGCAAGGTGTGAGGAGCAGACACGTGGGTGATGAGCTGGTGGCTCTGGGGGACCGGAGCCGTCCCCATCGCCCTCACCGGGCTTTGGGGCTCTGGGTGCTGCTAACGAGGCCTCGTTAACGAGCCGCGCTCCCGGTGCCTGTACTGGGGGCTGGCGGGGTCTGGGGCACCCCCTGGGGCTGGGGTCGTGTCCCCCCCCCCCATCCCCCTCGCAGTGTCCCCTTGGCTCTGGTGTCACCAGGGTTGAGCCTTTGGTGCCCCCCAGCACCCCCAGCCCAGTGTCCCCCATCTGTGGTCCCTGGGGCAGCCCCTGTCCCCGGCGCCCCCACCCCTGGTGGCTCCGGTGTCCCCCACCCCGGTGTCCCCATCCCTGGGGGTCCCCATTCTTGGGTGTCCCCATCGCCCACCCCGGTGTCCCCCAACCCCGGTGTCCCCATCCCTGAGCGTCCCCATCCCCGTGTGCCCCCCACCCCGTCGCCCCCTCCCGTCCCCCCTCTCCGTGGGGTGCCCCACGGGCGCAGCGGGGCCGTGGCGGGCGGCGGGCGCCTTCCTGCGAGGTGGGGCCGTGTCCCAGTTGTGGCTTCGCCGGCGCTCGCTGCCGCTGTGGTTTCGGCAGCCGCCGGCCCCGGGCACCCCCCGGACCCCCGCGCCCTGCAGGGCCCACCCTGGGGGGGACACGGGGGGCACCGGGAGGCCATGGTGGGGGGTGGGGTGGGGCTGAGCCCCTTGGGGACATCTGAGGCCGGGGGGGGGCTGTGAGAGCCAGAGGGGCCGCAGGAGCCCCAGGGTGCCACGTGAGGCCCTGGGGTGACACGTGAGCTGCGAGGGACACGTACACCTATAGGGACACGTACGCATATAGGGACCGTGGGAGCTCATAGGGACTGCGGGAGCCTATAGAGGGTCCGTGGGAGCCAATGGGGGTCTGTGGGAGCCAATGGGGGTCCGTGGAAGCCTATAGGGACCATGGGAGCCTATAGGGATCATGAGAGCCTATAGGGACCGTGGGATCATATAGGGACCATGGGAGCCCATAGGGCCCGCGTGCGTTCCTCTGGGCAGCGAGGGAACCCGTGAGTGCCACGTGAGCCCTGTGGGGCCACGGGAACCCACAGGGCGAGGCGAGGCCGTGGGAGACGTGAGCCCGCAGGGAGCGCCTACGGCCACCGCGGCCACGTGAGCCCGCGCGGTGACACACGCGGACCCACGAGGGACACGTGAGCCCGGTGGGGACACGTGAGGCCCTTGGGGACAACGGAGCCTACGTGGGACCTGCGAGGCACCTACGTGGGGCAGCTGAACCCATAGGGGCCGTGGGATCCCATAGGGGCTGTGGGATCCTATAAGGGCCCTGTGAGCCCATAGGGGCTGTGGGATCCCACGGGGGCCATTGGATGCCAAAGGGACCCCATGAGTCCACAGGGGTCCTGTAAACCCACAGGGGCCCTGGGATCCCATAGGGGCCCCATGAACCTATAGATGCCCTGGGTGCCTGCTGGGGACACGTGGTTCCCCGTGGGACGCAGGAGCCCCAGGGAGAGCACTTGGGCGCCCAGGTGGCACGGGGTGGTCCCATAGGTGGCAGATGGGGACCCCGTGAGCCCAGGGGGGCCGTGGGCACCCACGCGCTGCCTCCCGCCCGCAGCCCACATCGAGGTGATCCCCTGCAAGATCTGCGGGGACAAATCCTCGGGGATCCACTACGGCGTCATCACCTGCGAGGGCTGCAAGGTGAGCGCGCTGCGGGCACGGGGGGCACCGGGGGTGCTGCTGGCGGCACCGCGGTGACCCCCCGGCGTGGTGCTGACCCCCCCTGGTATTTTTGGTGACCCCCCCCCCGTGGCGGTGCCCCCCGGTGCAGGGCTTTTTCCGGCGCAGCCAGCAGGGCAGCCTGAGCTACGCCTGCAGCCGGCAGCAGAACTGCCCCATCGACCGCGCCAGCCGCAACCGCTGCCAGCACTGCCGCCTGCAGAAGTGCCTGCGCCTCGGCATGTCCCGCGACGGTGGGTGACCCCCCCGAGACCCCCCCCAAATGTGAACCCCCCCCCCAGCAATAGGGGGGCAACCCCCGCGTATCGCTGCATGCGCCCCTATATAGCTGGGTGCCCCCCATCATAGGGTCCCCCCTGTTGCTGGGTGCCCCCCTATTGCTGGGTGCCCCCCCAGCACCGCTCCCCCCTGACCCCCCCGAGGACCCCAGGGCCCATTTGCCCCCCCGGGGAAGGAGGCGGGGGGCATCTGGAGGCAACAGGGACCAGGGACCCCACACGTGGGGCTGGAAAGCCGCGGTGCCGGGGCTATGTGGGGCTGGGGGTCATGGGGGGGCACGCACCCACGCGTGTCCCCACGTGTCCCCACGTGTCCCCATGTGTCCCCACATGTCCCCGCGTGTCCCCGCAGCCGTCAAGTTCGGCCGCATGTCCAAGAAGCAGCGGGACCGGCTGCACGCCGAGGTGCAGCAGCAGCTGGAGCAGCGGCAGCGGGAGCGGGCGGCCCAGGGGGGCGCCGCCTTCGCCCTGGGGCTGCCGGGGTGCTGCGGCCACCCCCTGCCCCCCACCGGCACCCCGGGGTGCCCCGGGCCCTGCGAGGGGAGGGCCGCCTGCAGCCCCGGCACAGAGGCGGAGGGCGAGCGGCGGGAGGGGGCCGCACGGGACCGGGACCGGGATGGGGACGGGGACAGGGACGGGGACAGGGACAGGGACAGGGACGGCCCCAACCTGTGCCCGTGCCCCGACGTCGGCAGCGGCCTGGAGTCACCCACGTGCTCCGGGATGGAGATTGGTGAGTCGCCGGGCTGGGGCTGACACCCTTGGGTGCTTGGGGGTGGTGGGTGCTGGCACTGTCAGCCATGGGTGCCACAAAGTGGGGGGAGCTGGGCCCATCACCCTTGGGTGCCACAAGTTGGTGGGACACGTCCCTGTCACCCATGGGTGCTCGATGGTGGTGGGACCCAGCCCCATCACCCTTGGGTGCCACAAACTGCTGGGAGCCGGCACCCACGGGTGCTCGGTGTTGGGGCAGCCGGCCCCGTGGGTCCCCATGGATCCCCATGGGGGGGCTGCCCCCGGCCGTGCCCCCCCCCTGCCACCACCCCGGTGCCCGCAGAGCTGCTGGCGCAGGACGTGCTGCGGTCGCACCGCGAGACCTCGCAGCCGCGCGCCGAGGAGCTGCAGCAGCGCCGCTGGGACACCTTCAGCCGCGAGGAGATCTGCGCCTACCAGAGGAAGGTGGGACCCCCCCCCCCCGGGGCGCTGGGTGCTGGGTGCTGGGTGGGGGGCTGGGGGGAGCCGCGAGGTGACGGAATGGGGGGGCCGCAGCCCATGCAGGAGATGTGGGAGCGCTGCGCCGGCCGCCTCACCGAGGCCATCCAGCACGTGGTGGAGTTCGCCAAGCGCCTGCGCGGCTTCATGGAGCTGTGCCAGAACGACCAGATCGTCCTCCTCAAGGCCGGTACGGCCCCCACGGACACCCCCCCGGACCCCCCCCCAGCACCCATGGGTGACACGGTCCCTGCAGGCTGCCGCGGTGCTGCTGGGGCAGGGCAGTCCCCCAGGGATGGGGTGGTCCCGGCACGGGGGGTGGCGGTGGGTGCTATGGGGTGCGCTGGTCCCAGCGGGGTGGTGGGGAGAGCACCCAGGGGCCACGGGGACCCTGCTGGGGAGAGGGAAGTCCCCAGGGTCCCCCAGGGAGGTGACAGTCCCCAAGGGACCCAGTAGAGAGGTGGCAGTCCCATGGGTCCCAATTGGGAGGTGACAGTCCCAAGGGTCCCCCTGGGGAGGTGGTGTCCCCAAGGGTCCCTTTTTGAAGGTGACAGTCCCCAGGGTCCTATCTGGGAGGTGGCAGTCCCAAGGGCTGCTGCCACAGGGGCACCCCCCCCCTCCCAAACTGCACCGCGGGGCCCTGGCTCGGGACCCCCCGGTGCCACCATCCCCGTCCCCGTCCCCAGGCGCCATGGAGGTGGTGCTGGTGCGCATGTGCCGGGCCTTCAACCCCGACAACCGGACCGTGCTCTTCGAGGGCAAGTACGCGGGCACCGAGCTCTTCAGGTCCCTGGGTAGGGACGGGGACACCGGGGGGACACAGGGGGGATGCGGGGGGGGTGCCACGTGCCCCCGGGGGGGCCGCTGACGAGGGCTCCCCCCAGGCTGCCACGAGCTCGTCGGCTCCATCTTCGACTTCGCGCAGAGCCTGTGCGCGCTGCGGCTCTCGGAGAGCGAGGTGGCCTTCCTCTGCGCCATCGTCCTCGTCAACGCCAGTGAGGGCCCCCCACCCCCCAAACCTCCCCCAGCCTTTGCCCAAATCCCCGCCCTTTTGTCCCAAAGCGGGTGCTGGGTGGTGGGGGTGGGCGTCCTGGCCCCAGTGTGGTCCCTGTGGGGTCCCCACCCTGGTTCCCTGTCTTGTCCCCATCCCACGGCTCCCTGTCCCCGTCCCCGTCCCTGTCCCCGTCCCGTTGTCCCCATCGCTGCGCTCGTCCCACCCCATCATGGTCCCAGCACTGTCCCCATGCTCATCACCAGCCCCATCCCTGTCCCAAACCTGTCCCTGTCCCCATCCTTGTCCCTCTCCACCCCCATCCCCCTGCCCATCACATCCCGTCCCCACACCCATCCCACCCCAACCCCATCCCACCCCGACCCCATCCTCATCCTGTCCCTGTCCCCATCCTTGTCACCAGCCCCGTCCCTGTCCCAGATCTCTTTGTCCCCATCCCGTCCCCATGCTCACCCTGTCCCCCCCGTCCCCCCCCGTCCCCCGCCCGCCCCCACGTGCCGGTGCCGTGTCCGCAGACCGCCCGTGGCTGCAGGAGCAGGCGAAGGTGGCGCGGCTGCGGGGGCGCCTGGAGGTGGCCTTCCGCCTGCTGCTGCGCCAAACGCACCGCGAGGGGCTGCTGGCCAGGGTGCGTGGGGAGGGGGGGCGGGGGGGGCCGGGGGGGCACCGGGGGGTCACCAGGGGGGCACTGGAGGGGGCACAGGGGGGCACGGGCATGGGGGTGTTGTGGGGTGCATGGGGGGTGCCGTAGGGTATGGGGGTGCCGGAGGGTGCTGTGGGGGGTGCCGTGGGGTATGGGGGGGTCATTGGGGGGGTGGTTGTGGGGGTGGTGGGACATGGGGTGTCGGGGGGGGTTGAAGGGGTGCCATGGGGGTGCCATGGGGTGTTGGGGGGGCAGAGGGGTGCTATGGGGGAGTGCTGTGGGACAGGGGGTGTCACGGGGGGGTCAGAGGGGTGCCATGGGGGGGTGTCCTGGGACATGGGGTGTCATGGGGGGGGTCAGAGGGGTGCTGTGGGTTGGGGGGTGCCGTGGGGGGTGCCCGGCCATAGGGGTGACCACAGGGGGCTGCCCCGTTCCTAGCCCCAGCGGCTCCCACGGGGTCCACGCGTGCCGTGTCCCGGTCACCCCCCGGGTGTGTCCCCCCCCCCCCAACCCCCCCAGTGACACTCGTGCCCCCCCCCAGCTGCCCCCCGCGGGCCGCCTGCGTGCGCTGTGCTCTCAGCACGTGGAGCAGCTCCAGGCCTTCCGCCGCCTGCACCCGGGGGCGCTGCCCGCCGCCTTCCCCCCCCTCTACCGGGAGCTCTTCGCCGCCGACACCGACGCCCCCGGCCCCCGCTGAGCCCCCCCGGGACCCCCCCGGGACCCCCCTCCCCCGGGGGCTAATAAAGGATTTGGGGGGGAAACGGCGGCGCCGTGGGGTCTGTCACGCGTGGGGGGGGGGGGGGGGGCACCGAGGGGGCACCGGGGGGGGGGGACACGCGTGGGGCCCCCCTCGCCCCGCCCCCAGCCCTGGGGGCGGGCCCACGCGCCTTCTCCCCCCC
The DNA here is from genome assembly GCF_964035555.1 of Netta rufina. Taxonomy (NCBI): domain Eukaryota; kingdom Metazoa; phylum Chordata; class Aves; order Anseriformes; family Anatidae; genus Netta; species Netta rufina. Next base: position 3,370,724 of record NC_140153.1, read on the forward strand.
CAGCTACTCTCCCATTGGCTGCGGCGGGGCCCCCGCGCGCCTCCCATTGGCCGCTTCATTCCGAGGCAGGTGCGCGGCCCCGCCTCCTTTCCTCGCCCCCCTGCCTCCCGATTGGCGGGGCGGGGGCGGAGCGGCGCGCTGATTGGCTGGGGGCGGGCGGGGGGCGGGGCTGGCGGCGGCGGGGAGCGGGAGCGGAGCGGGCGCGGCTCCCACCCCCCCCCCCGGTGCCGGTGCCGGTCCCGGTGCCCCGGGCGGGGCCATGGCGGCGCGGGGGGGGCCGGGGCTGAGCGGGCTGCAGAAGGCGGCCGTGCTGCTGGGGCTGCCCGCGGGCGCCGCCGTGCTCTACATCGTGTACCGCCGGTACCGCGAGGGGAGAGGTGCGTGCGGGACCCCCCCGGGCGGCGGGAACCCCCCTTGGGGACCCCCCTTGGGAACCCCCCCCCTTGGGAACCCCCCTCCTTGGGGACCCCCCTCCTTGGGGACCCCCCTTGGGACCCCTCCTGGGGACCCCCTCCTTGGGGATCCCCCTTTGGAACCCCTCCGTGGGACCCCCCAAGGGACCCCTCTTTGGGAACCCTCCTGGGGACCCCCCCCTTGGGACCCCCTCCTTGGGGACCCCCCCTTTGAACCCCCCCCCCCCCCAGGCACTCCCCTCCTTTTGGGGTCCCCCTGTTGCCCCCCCCTCTGGGGACCCCATTCCCCTTTGGTGATCCCCCCCCCTTCCCCCTTAGTGACCCCCTCTCCTTAGGGCCCCCCTCTCCCCTTGAAGACCCCCCCCTTTTGGGCACCGCCCCCCTTTGGGGACCCCTCTCCCCCTGGGGACCCTCCTCCCCTTTGGAGACCCCCCTTGGGGCCCCCCCCTCCCCCCGGTGACCCCCCCTTTGCCCCCCCCCCCCGGTGCCCAGAGGACCGCGCGACCTTCGTGGGTGCCGAGGAGCTGGAGGCGGAGGTGCGGGTGCCGCGCGCGGCCGTCCGGGCGCTCATCGGCCGCCAGGGAGCCACCATCAGGAAGGCGAGCACCGGGCAGGGGGCACGGGGGGGCTGGGGGGGCTTCGGCAGGGCCCCCCCGGGGCTGACACCCCCCCCCCGCTGCCCCCCAGCTCCGGCAGGAGACCGGGGCGCGCATCGCCCTGGAGGAGGAGGAGGAGGAGGAGGAGGAAGGGGGGGGCGCGGAGCGGCTGCTGCTGATCGCGGGGTCCCCGGGCCAGGTTTGCCGGGCCCAGGCCGCCGTGCGCCGAGTCCTGGCCGACAGCGCCCCGGTGCTGGAGCAGCTCCGCGTGCCCCACACGGCCGTGGGCAGGATCATCGGTACCGCACGGCCCCGCAGTGGGGCTGGGGGCTCCGCTGCTTCCCACCGGGGTGGGGGCGGCTGGGGCTGGGGGCTGTGGGACCAGAGGATAAGGGACCGGGGGCTGTGGGACTGGGGGCTACGGGACCAGGGGCTACAGGACTAGAGGGGAAGGGAACCAGGGGCTATGGGACCTGAGCCTACGGGACCAGAGGATAAAGGGATCGGGGGCTATGGGACCATGGGCTATGGGACCGGGGCCTATGGGACTGGGGGCTATGGGACTGGAGCCTCCGTGGGGAGCAGGAGCCATGGTCCTGGGGCTGCAGGCGGTGGCAGCCCCCAGCCCCGGGGTCCCCGCAGGCCGCGGCGGGGAGACGGTGCGGAGCATCTGCCTCAGCTCGGGGGCCAAGGTGCAGTGCGAGCGCAGGAGCGAGGCCGGCACGGCCCCGACACGGCTCATCCGCCTCTCGGGGACACGGCGCGAGGTGGCGGCCGCCAAGGTGAGCGGGGCCCGCGGGGCTGGGGCGGCCCCGGGGGTGGCACGGGCACGGCCCCCCCACCGTCCCCGTCCCCACAGAAGCTGATCGTGGAGAAGCTGCTGGAGGACGACGCCTTTCGGAAGGAGCTGGCCCGGGCGGCGGCGGCGCGGGGCCACCGCAAGCAGCCCCTGGGCAGCCGCAGGGAAGCGGCGCTGCCGGCACCCCCCGAGCACGGGGACGGGGCCGGGGCCGGGGGCGTCGCTGCCCTGCTGGGTGAGGGGCCCCCCGAGGAGCCGGGGGGGCAGAGCGAGACCCCGGAGGAGCTGGCGGTGGGGGTGGAGGTGGCGGTGCCGAAATTCGAAGGTAGGAGATGGGGTGCCTCGTCCCGGGGGGGCTGCAGTGGGGGAACTGGGTGGGTGGGAGGGCTTGGGGGGAGCTGCGGGGTGCTGCGACCCTCCTGAGTGTCCCTGGGGGGCTCCGTGCCCCCCGGTCCCACTTGGGGAGCCCAGCGGGAGCCGCACGAGTCCCCCGGGAGCTCCGGGGCGCGTCCCTGGGCAGGATGCAGGCTCAGCTCCTGCCCTCGCTCACCCCGGGCTCCCCCTGGGGACCCCCCCCGGGGCTCCCCTCCCGCATCCCGCAGTTCCCAGCCCCGAATTCGGCTTCCCCGCGGCCGAGCCCCTGGAGGTTTACGTCTCGGCTGCCGAGAACCCCGAACACTTCTGGGTGCAGCTGGTGGGGAGCGCAGCCTGCAGCTGGACCAGCTGACGGCGCAGATGTCGCGCTACTACGAGGGCAGCGGCCGCACGGTGAGACCCCGGGGGGGGTCCCAAACCCCCTGCACCCCCCCCCCCCAAAAAAAACCACGCGCCCCGGCCCCGTGGGGTGCATCGCTCCCCGTCCCCGCAGGCGGAGCTGGCGGCCGTGCAGGCCGGGGACATCGTGGCCGCTCCCTACGGGGCCGACGGGGCCTGGTACCGGGCGCGGGTGCTGGGAGCGCTGCCCGGCGGCGGCTGGGACCTGTACTACGTCGATTTTGGGGACAACGGCGAGGCGCAGCCCGGCGCGCTGCGAGCCCTGCGGTGAGCGGGGGGGGGGGGCACGGGGATGGGGCTCCCTCGACGCCCCCCCGGAGCCCTCGGGGGGTCTCGTGGCCACCCTGCTGGGGAGGGGGCTCTGTGGGGTGTTGGGGGGTCCCAGCAGCCCCAGGAAGTTGGGAGCCCCCAGGGGGGCTGCTTGGGGTCAGCCTGGTTTATTTCCCCCCCCCCCAGGAGCGATTTCCTGAGCCTCCCCTTCCAGGCCATCGAGTGCAGCCTGGCCGGCGTCGTGCCCGTGGGTGAGTGGGGAAGGGGCACGGCGGGGACGGGGGGAGGCCGAGGGGTCCGGGTCCGGGTCCGTGACCTGACCCCACTCCATGGGGCCCCCCCCAAACCCCCCAAAGGCACCGAGTGGGCCGAGGCGGCGCTGGACGCGTTCGAGCAGCTGACGCACTGCGCGCGCTGGAAGCCGCTGCGGGCCAGGGTCTGCCGGCCGGCGGGGACCCCGCACGTGGCCGCGCATCTCCCTGAGCCACGAGGTCAGCCTGGCCCCGACCCCAAATCCCAGACCCAAAACTCCTCATCCCAGCCCCAAACTCCTCGTCCCCAACCCTCAGACCCCAAACTCCTCATCCCAGCCCCAAACTCCTCGTCCCCAACCCCCAGACCCCAGACTCCTCGTCCCAGCCCCAAAGTTCTCGTCCCTACCCCAAACTCCCCCCCCTCCCCATACCCCGGCCCCGTTCTCGTCCCCCAGGACCTCGACGTCGCGGCGGAGCTGGTGCGGTTGGGCCACGCTGCGCCACGGCCACGGGAGGAGGAGGAGGAGTGGGAGGAAGAGGAGGCGGCAGGGGATGAAGCACTGCGGTGGGGGACAGAGACCACCCCGGTGAGAGGACCCGTGGCGGGGCGGCTGCTGGGGGGGGTCCCGGTGTGCTCAGCCCCCCGTCAGGCAGGGCCGGGGCCGGTAACGGGGCTGTTCCCGTGCAGGAGGACGGCACCGGAGCCTCCCTGGAGAACCTCCCGGAGCCCCGGGGCAGCCCCAGCGAGGAGCCCCCCACCCCGGTGCCCCCCACCCCGTCCTGCCTCAGCCCCCCGGGTAAGCAGCGACCGGGCAGGGCTGGCCCCGGTCCCCGGTGGGGGGAGGAGAAGGGGCCGGGGTGTGCCCCGGCCGTGCTTTGGGGTGGGGGGGTCCCGGGTCCCGGGTGGGGGGTCCCGGGGTAGGGGGGCCCCATCTCTGACCCCCCTCTCTGCAGAAGGCGGCCCCGTGTCCGGCAGCGGCGCTGTCCCGGTGGCGGAGGGGAGCTCCCCGTGACCCCCCCGGGGGCAGGAGGCGGCCGGGCACCCTCAGGTGGGTTCCCCCCACTCCCCCCGTTCCCCCCCCGCTGCCCCCGTGCGGGGCTGAGCCGGGGGGGCCTCACTCTCCCCCCCCCCCCCAATTTCTCCTTGCTCCCAGGGCTCGGGGCACCCCCCGGAGGCAGCCGCGGTCCAGGGAGAATTCGGGGCCGCAGGGATCGATGCCGGCCCCCCCCCCAACCCCCCCCCGGGGCTGCGGGGACTCCCCCCTGTACCCCCGGTGCTGCCCCGGGCCCGGGGGGGAGGTCCCGGCCACCGGCCCCCCCTCGGGCCCGTTGGGGGCCCCGTTCGGTTGCGTTTTGTTGTTGTCACCCCAGCCCCGTTGTGCGGCGGGGGCAGATTCGGTTCAATAAAGTTCGGTTCCGGGCCCCGGTGCCTCCTGAGCCTCCCCCCCCCCGTTACCACCGGGCCCCAACGGGTGCCACCGGGGGACGGCAGCGCCGGGCTCTGCCCGTCTGGGTTCTCGGGGGGGGGGGCAGCCGGTACCGGGCAGCCCCGGGGTGTGCGGGGCCGGACCCTCGGGACCGGCTCCATCTCAGAGCTCTGCCCCGGGCGGCACCGGCCCCGGTCCCGGTAGCCCCGGGGTGCGACGGTGCCTCCGAACCGGAGCTTCCCCCGCCGGGACCGGGGAGAACCGGGGGGAACCGGGACGGGGCCGGGGAGGCGGCGTGGGGTGGGGGGAGGTGGGGGTGGGCGGGGTCCCGGTGGGCGGCACCGGACGCAGGCGCTCTGCGGGCAGCCCCCGGTGGGGTCCTCGCGCCCCGCCGAGCAGCCCGGTGTGTGGGGGGGCGGGGTCGTTCTGCGCAGGCGCGTTGCTCCCTGGGCGCAGGCGCGCGGCGGGGCAGCCCCGCGGAGGGGGCCTCGGGGGTCCTCGCGGCGCCGGCTGGGGGCGGCCATGTTGGGCCCGGTGGCGGCGGGGGGCCGCGGGTTGGCGGCCGGCAGGGCCCTGAGCCGGGCCCTGAGCCTCAGCCACGGCCGGGTGAGGGCCGGGGGCTCCGGGGGGGGGGCCGGGGGGGGGCCGGGGGGGGGAGCTGGGAGCTGCCCGGCCTGACCCGTCCCGCCCCGTTCCTCCCGGTTCCCCCCCCCGCAGGGCACGGTGGTTGTGGAGCGCTGGTGGCCGGTGCCGCTGAGCCGCGAGGGGCGGGCGCCGCGGCTGCACCCCCGGCGGCACCGCGTGTACCGGCTGCTGGAGGACGGCAAGCACCTGCCCAAGGCCGAGCTGGAGCTCATCCTCACGCGGGCCGTGCAGGGTACGGCGGGGGGGGAGGGGGCCGGTACCGGGGGTTCTGGGGGGGTTGGGGGGGCTGGGGGGGCTCGGGGGGGTCCCGGTGCCGTTACCGAGAGCCGCGAACCCCCCGGTGGGGCCCGGCTGCGGCCCCGGGACCGGTTTGGGGCTCGCTCCCGGGGTGCGGCGGGGTTTGGGGCGTCCCCACGGGGGAGGGGGTTGGGGTCCCCCCACCGGGCTGCCCCCCCCCTGACCCCGCCGCCGCCCCCCCCCCCCAGGGTTGGGGACCCGCGGTGACACCGTGCTCGTGAAGAAGTCCCTGGGGCGCAACAAGCTCCTGCCGCAGGGGCTGGCCGTGTACGCGTCCCCCGAGAACAAGAGGCTGTTCGAGGAGGAGCGGCAGGTGAGGACCCCCGGGAACCCCCCCCGGGAACCCCCCCCGGGAACCTCCCCCCCCGGTAACGAGCCCCAGTCCGGGGCAGGGGGGTGCCGGAGGGGCTGCGGGGGGCTCTGGTCCCGGTCCCGGCCCCCTCCTGAGCCCCCCCCTCGGTCCCGTTCCCCCGCAGCAGCAGCAGGAGGCCGGGACAACGGAGGTGACGCAGACACAGAGCGGAGAGAAGGTGAGGGGGGGGGGCGGGGGGGGCACGGGGGGGCTCGGAGCACAGAGCCCCGGCCCTGACCGGCTCCTCCATCCCCCCGGGACGGCTCCCCCGGGAGCCACCCCGCTGCCCTCTGACACCTCTGCCCCTCCCCGTGCCCCCCCCGTGCCCTTCCCCGCCGCCCCCTGCCCCCCCCCCCGTGTCCCCCCCCCCCCCCAGACCCTGCAGTTCCTGCGGAGCTGCCGCCTGGAGGTGGGGATGAAGAACAACGTCCGCTGGGAGCTCACCCCCGACATCGTGGCCCGGCAATTCCTGCGCAACGTGAGTGCCCCCCCCCCGCCTGCACCCCCTCCCCCCGGGGGGGCCCCCTGCTCACCCCCCCCGGTGCAAACGGAGCTGTGGGGGGAGGCCCTGAGCCCCGCCAGGCCAGTGCCTGGGGGGGTGCGGGGATGGACGGGGCTCTGAGGGGCTCAGACGTTAATGGGATTGTGGGGGGGGGCACGGCCCCCGGTGCTGCCCCCCCCTCACCCCCTGCCCCCCCCCCCCAGCTGCGTGTGGCCGTGCCCCCCCACGCGCTGCGGCTGCCACCGGAGCCCATCACCAGGTGGGGCGAGTACTGGTGCGACGTGACGGTGAGTGGGGGGGGGTCCCGGTGGGGCTCCCCCACCCCAAAAAACCTCAAAACCCCTCAAACCCCCCCCCAAACCCTTCCCTGCCCCCAGTGCTGGTGGTCTGGCGCTGCCTGGGTGCCCCCCCCAAATGGCAGCACCCGACCTCCAGCATGGGCAGGGTGTGTTGGGGGGGGAGTGCCCCCATTTTGGGGTTGGGGGGGAACGCCCTGATATTTTTTTTTGGGGGGGGGATGCCCTGATTTTCTTTGGGGGGGGGGACGCACCCATCCCTGTGACCTAGAGGGATGAGAGCCCCTCCCTGCGTCCCCCGGGAGCTCTCCCCGTGCCCCCAGGAGCCCCCAAAGCCACAGGGGGGGGGTTCTGAGGGGGCCGGACCCCGGTCGCAGGGGGGGGGCTCCCCCCTCCTGACCCCCCCCCCGATGCCGCAGGTGAACGGGCTGGACACGGTGCGCGTGCCCATGGCGGTGACGGAGTTCTGCGGCCACGGACGCGGCGCCGCCGGGAGCAGCGGGCCCGGCAGGAGGCTCTGCTGGCGGCCAAACGCGAGGAGCTGCTCTGAGCCCCCCCCCCCTGGAACGGGCCCCCCCCCACAAAAAAAAAAACCTCCCTCGGTGTCTGCCCCCCCCCCCCGTGGTGAATAAAGGGCTCGGCGCCGACCCCAGCGTGGTGCAGCCATGGGGACTGGGGGGGGTTGGGGGGTGCTGGGGGGGGGTGCTGGGGGTGGAACAGGCTCCGGGGGGGGGGGGCAGCGGGGCCCCCAAATGCCCTCACACCCCCGGGGGGGGCGTTAAAACACAGCACAGCGCGGGCGGTGAGCGGGGTTTATTGCCCGTGCCCCCCCCCGCTGCCCCCGTCAGCCTCCAGCTCCTGGCGGACCCTCGCGGGCAGCTCGGGGTCGGTGAAGTATTCTGGGGGGGGGGGGCGAGGGGGGGGGTGTTGGGGGCCTGCCTGCCATCCCTGGGGGGGGGGGTCACCCCCTCCTGGACCCCCCCCCCCCCAGCCCGGGGGCAGCCCCCAGCCCCTCACCTGCAGCGAACTCCAGGACGTCGGTGGGGCCGGTGCAGCATCACCGCCCTGGGGGGGGGGGGAAAGGGGTGAGGGGGGGACAAAAAACGGGTGGGGGGGGCACAGAAAGGGGGGGGGGGGGCACAGAAAGGGGGGGGCCCCACCTGAGGAAGCCGCGCAGCAGCACCCCCACGGCCGGCTGTGCCCGCAGGTAGCGCTCGCTGGACAGGCGCAGGGACGGCTGGGGGGGGGGGGAGGTGTCAGTGTGGGGGGGTGAATGTCACCCGTGGGGCTGCCCCCACCCCCCCGTGTCACCCGGCACCCCCCCCCCCAGTGTCACCCCCCCCCGTGTCCACCCCCGGTATCCCTCCTGGCACCCCCCTTGTGCCACCCCCCCGCTGTTATTCCCCCCATGCCCCCCCCCCCATGCCCCCCCTCCTGTGACCCCCCCGTGCCCCCCCAGCCTGTTCCCCACCCTGTGCCCCCCACCAATTCCTCCCCCCGCCACCCCTCCCGTGTCCCCCCCCCTTTCCCACCCCCCAATACCCCAACCCCGTGTCCCCCCGACCCCCCCCCGCCCCCCAATGCCCCCCCCACCCCGTACCCCCCCCGGTGCCCCCCCCCGGTGCCCCCCCCACCTCCCCCCCCCTCCCCGTTTCGGTGCCGCCATCTCGGGCCGCTCGGCGCCGCGCGTCGCCATGGCAACCGGGGCGGGGGGGCGGGGGCGTTCCGGGGTGGGGGGGGGCTGCCCCGTGCGCGTGCCCGCGGGGGGGGGGGGGGGGGCGGCGGGGGCGCGCATCTCCCTGCCTGCACGGCCCCCCCCCCCTCCCCCCCACCCCGCGCGTGCCCGTGGGCCCCCGCGCCTCTGCTCCGGGCGTGGCCGCGTGCGCGTCCCCCGCGCCCCCCCCCCGCCCACGCGCGTCCCCGCCCCTCGCGTGCCCCCGCCCCGGCCCCGCCCCCCCTCACCCCCCACCGGGGACAGCTCCGGGGCCGCGCGCACCTCGCACGGGCCGGGCACGCGCACACGGGCACGCGCCCCCCGCCCGGGCACGCGCCCGCCCCGCGCCCCCCCCCCCCCCTCCCCTCGACCCCTCCCTGCCCCGGCGCTGCCCATCCCGGTGCCGGTGCCGCTCCCGTTCCCGGTCCCGTCTCTGCCCCCCCCCCGGGCAGCCAAGCGGCGAGCGGGGCTCGGGCCCGTCCGCAGCCGGTACCGGGGCTGCACCGGGAACGCGGCCGCCATGGGCCGGGCCGGGCGCTGAGCCCCCCGCGCCCCCCCGCTCCCCCCTCCCACCGCCGCCACCGGCACCGCGGCGCCCCCCCCATCCCCCCCCCCCCCCCCCCCCCAAAAAAAAAAACCCTCCTCCCCCTCCCCCTCCCCTCCCGCCCACACCGGGGGGCTCCGGGGCGGGGCGGGCCCGGGCTGTGCCGGCAGCCGCCGGGGCCGCGGCTCGGGAGCCCTTCGGGAGAGCGGCCGGGATCTACCGGGAGCGCCCGGGAGCGCCGCCCCCCGGGCAGAGCTGCCCCCGCCCCCGCCGCGCCCCGTCCCCGGAGCCGGAGCCGAGCCCCGGGGGCCGCCTCGTCCTTTGTGTGCGGCGCGGCCGGGCCGGCACCGGGCACCGGGAGCCGGGCACCGGGCACCGGCACGGGCACCGGGAGCCGGGAGCTGGGCACCGGGAGCCTCCCGGCGGCATCCGCAGCATCGAGCCCCGGCGGCGGCCCGAGCCCCGGCGGCGGCCCCGGGAGCGGCGGCGGCGGCGGCGGCGGCGGCAGCGGGGCCCTTGGCCCCCCCCGGTGTCCCCATGAAGGAGCCGGACGCCATCAAACTCTTCGTGGGCAGATCCCGCGGCACCTGGAGGAGAAGGACCTGAAGCCCATCTTCGAGCAGTTCGGCAAGGATCTACGAGCTCACCGTCATCAAGGACAAGTACACCGGCATGCACAAAGGTACGGCCCCCCCCGGGACCCCACCGGGACCCCCGGGACCCCCCCGGGACCCCCCGGCACCGCCACCGCCACCGGGAGCCGCCGCCAGCCCCGGCACGGCCCCTGCGCGCGGCCGCCGGCATCAGCGGAGCCCCCCCCCCTCCCTCACCCCCCCCCCCCACGTCGGGCGTCGGGGGCAGCCCCGGGTGGTGGGGGGCAGGAACGGTCCGGGCACAGCCCCAGCTGCTGGGTACCCCCCCCATAATCTGGGTACCCCCCCCCATAACGTGGGTACCCCCCCCTAATCTGGGTACCCCCCCCAGCCAGCCCCATAGCCTGGGTACCCCCCCCATAACCCGGGTACCCCCCCAAATCCAGCCCCACAACCCGGGGGCAGCCCCATACCAGCCCCATAGCTCTGGGTGCCCCCCCCCCGTACCCAGCCCCAGGCACCGCACACACCATCGGGGGGGAGGGGGGGGGCGAGGAGCGGCCGTACAGGAGGTGGGGGCGGCGGGGGGGGGGCTCGGGGTGCTGCGGGGGGTGTCGGCTGCTGGGGGGGGGGCGGGGGGGGTGAGGGGAGCGGGGTGGGGGCGTGCGATGGGTGTGGGGCGTGCGATGGTCGCATGTAGGGTGTGCAATGGGGGGGGGGAGCGTGGTGGTTGTATGGGGTGTGATGGGTGTGGGGGGGGGCGATGAGCGTGTAACGGGTGTGGGGGGGGGCGATGAGTGTGTAACGGGCGTGCAATGGGTGGAAATGGGGCGTGCAATGGAGTGTGGGGTGTGATGGGTGTGGGGGTGTGTGCAATGGGTGTGGGGGGCGCACGCAGCGGTTGTGTACGGGGTGTGATGGGTGTGCAGTGGGGGTGCAGTGGGGGTGCAGTGGGGGTGCAGCGGTTGTTTATGGGCTGTGATGGGGGTGTGGGTGTGCGGTGGTTGTGTACAGGGTGTGATGTGTGGGGGGGGGCGTGCAATGGCCGTGTGTAGGGTGTGCGGTGGTTGTGTACGGCTGTGATGGGTGTGGGGGTGTGCAACGGGTGTGTGGGCGTGCGATGGTTGCGTACGGGTGTGATGGGTGTGCGACGGGTGTGCGACGGGTGTACAACGGGTGTGCAAGGTGCCCAATGGGTGTGTGGGTGTGCAGTGGCTGTGTACGGGGTGTGATGGGTGCCCAGTGGGTGTGCAATGGGTGTGCAATGGGTGTGCAAGGTGCGGGTGTAGGGGTGCGGGTGTAGGGGCGCGGGGGGTGCCCGGTGCCGTGGGCCCCGCGGCGTCTCCCAGGCCCTGGGGCTGGGCCGGGCCGGGCTGAGGCTGGGGGGGGGGGGGGGGGGACACAGACACAGGGGACACCCCCGAGGGGTCCCGGCCCCGGAGCACGGCCCGGGGGGGGGTGTGTGTGTGTGGGGGGGGGGGGCAGGACGGGGCCGTGCCCCCCCAGCGCCCGCTGTGCCCCCAGGATGCGCCTTCCTCACCTACTGCGCCCGCGAGTCGGCCCTGAAGGCGCAGAGCGCCCTGCACGAGCAGAAAACGCTCCCGGGGGGTGAGTCCTGGGGGGGGGCACCCCCCCCACCCCCTGCATCACACGGCCCCCCCCCCACCCCCACCCACCCCACACATACACCAGGGAGGAGCCTGGGGCCCCCCGGTGCCTTCACCCTCCCCAACGTCCTCACCCCAAAATAGGGGCCCTGAGGGGGGGGGGGGTGTCCCCGGTGCCCCCCCCCCCCTCCCAACATCTGCCCCCGGGGGGGGGGCGAACCCCCCCGAGAGGGGCCCGGCGCTAACGAGGCCCCGGCGCTAACGAAGCGCTGCCAGGCGGGCTAACAAAGCCACCGGGGGGGGCGGAGGGGGGGGGCTGCCTTTATTTGTAGCTCCGAGCATTTTGGGTGCCCCCCCCCATGAATTTTGGCCTGGGATCCCCCAACCGCGAGGATGCCGGGGGGGGGGGGTTGGGGGTCCCCGTCACGGGGGGGGGGGGGCACAGCCTGGTGGCCCCCCCCTCGCTGTCCCCAGGGAGCTTTGGCTTCGCTGGGGATAATCCGGGGGATTGGGGGCCGTAAATCCCCGCGGGGGGGGGGATTATTTTGTCGGGGGGGGGGGGGGGAATTAGGGGGGGCACCGCCCCAGCAACCGCCCCCAGCGGGGATGGTACCGGGGAGGGGGGCAGGAGGCAGGGAGGGGGGCCCCGAGCTGTGCCATGAGGGGGGGGGGGTTGGATTTTTTTTTTGGGGGGGGGGTCTGATGGGGTCCCGGAGCCCAATGCCCCCCCTCCCCTGATCCCCCCAGGGCTGATCCCGGGATTAGCGGGGGATTAGCGCCCCCCCCACCCCCCCGGGGGGGGCATTTCCAGCACCATCTGGGGCCGGAGGGGGGGGGGGGGGGCACAACCTTCGCTTTCTGCTTGGAAAAACCGGGGGGGGGGGCGAGGGGTGAGCCGGGGCTGAGCCCCCCCCACAGCCCCTCCCCCATCCCGGGGGGGGGTTCTGCGCCCCCCCCCGCCCCCCCCCGCCCCCCCCCCGCCCCGTCATTGTTTATGGCGGCGCTGCTGATGTCAGCGCGTTGCCGGGCAACGGGACGGGGAAATTGGGGATGAGGAGGCGGTTGCCATGGAGCGCGGGCCGTTGCCATGGTTACCGCGCATCTGTGCCCTCCCCCCATCCCCCCCCCCCCCCGGGGGGTTACCGGAGGGAGGGGGGGGGGGGGGCAGTTACCGGTGGGGGGGGGTGGGGGGGGGGGGGGGGGGCGCATCCCCGGGGTCCCCCCCGCGGTTGCCCGGTAACGGGACGCGGTGACGCGGCGTTGCCATGGCGACGGGAGCATCTGGGGGGGGTGGGAGGGATGGGGGGATGGGGGGGGTCGGGGTTCTGTGGGGGGGGGGGGTCCGAGGGGGGGGCTGTGCCCCCATCCCGCGCTGTCGCCCCCAGATGAACCGGCCCATCCAGGTGAAGCCGGCCGACAGTGAGAGCCGAGGAGGTGCGGACACCCCCCGAGACCCCCCCCCGGACCCCTTTGGGACCCCCCCCGGGGACCCCATCCCTGGGGGTCTCATCCCGCCCCATCCCTTGCCCCCATTCCCGGGGGTCCTGTCCCATCCTGTGCCTCCACCCGCATTCTGGGGGTCCCATCCTGTCCCCCCCCCGGGTCCCCATCCTGGGGATCCCATCCTGGGGGTCCCTTCCTGTGCCCCCACCCCTACCCCAGGGGCCCCATCCCAGGGTCCCACCCCAGAGGTCCCACCCCGGGGGTCCCATCCAGGGGTCCCATCCCGAGGGTCCCACCCCATCCCACCCCATCCCATCCCACCCCCGGGGGGGTCGCCCCCCCCCCACGGCCGCGCTGTGCCCGCAGAGGACCGCAAGCTGTTCGTGGGGATGCTCAGCAAGCAGCAGGCGGACGAGGACGTGCGCAAGATGTTCGAGCCCTTCCGGCACCATCGACGATGTGCACGGTGCTGCGCGGCCCCCGACGGCACCAGCAAAGGTGGGGGGGGCTCCGTGGGGCCGGGGGGGCGCCGGGGGGGGCGCTGACCCCGCTGACCCCGCCGCCCCCAGGCTGCGCCTTCGTCAAGTTCCAGAGCCACGCCGAGGCCCAGGCCGCCATCGCCGCCCTGCACGGGAGCCGCACGCTGCCGGTGAGACGCCCCCGGCCCCCCCGACCCCCCCGTGCCCCCCCCGCCACTGCCCCCCCACTGGCACCGTCCTCATGGCCACCGTCGTCCCCAACCTGCAGCATCCCCCGCCGTGCCCAGTGCCCCCACCAGCCCCACAGCACCACGTCCCCGTCCTGTCCCCATCCCAATCTCATCCCATCCCCATCCCATCCTAAATCCCAGCCCAATCCCATCCCAGCCCCACCACCATCCCCATCCCATCCCCGTCCCAATCTCATCCCATCCCCATCTCATCCCAATGCCATCCCAGTCCCAGCCCCATCCCCATCCCAATCTTCGTCCCCTCCCAGCCCAATCCCAGCCCAATCGCAGCCCATCCCCACCACCATCCCCTCCCCATCCAATCCCCACCTTTATTCCCTTCCCATCCCATCCCATCCCATCCCATCCCATCCCATCCCATCCCATCCCATCCCATCCATCCCATCCAATCTTCATCCCATTCCCATCCCATCCCCTCCTAAATCCCATCCCATTCCATCCTATCCCCATCCTCATCCTAAATCCCTACTCCATCCCAGCCCATTCCAGCCCATCCTAAATCCCATCCCCATCCTGTTTCCATCCTGTCCCCATCCTATCCCTGTCCCCCTCCCATCCCCATCCAACCCCACCCCATCCCATTCCCATTTTGTTCCCATCCCATCCCCACCACCATCCCCACCCCATCCCCATCCCACTCTCCCCACCCCGTCCATGCCCGGTGACGCGGGGCCGTGCCCCCCCCTGCCCCCCCCCCCCCCAGGGCGCCTCGTCCAGCCTGGTGGTGAAGTTCGCGGACACGGAGAAGGAGCGGGGGCTGCGGCGCATGCAGCAGGTGGCGAGCCAGCTGGGCATGTTCAGCCCATCGCCCTCCAGTTCGGCGCCTACAGCGCCTACACGCAGGCGGTAGGGGGGGGCACGGGGGGCACGGGGGGTACGGGGGGGGGTGGACCCCATGTTGGGCGAGGGTGGCCCCAGGGACTATTGGGGGGTAGGGGGAGACAGACCCCTGATGGACCCCGAGGTCCAGGGTGGGGAAGTGGTGGGGGGGTCATGGGGACACAGGGGGGTCATGGAGATGGGGGGGTCATGGAGATGGGGGGGTCATGGGGACGTGGTGGGGACAGGAGGTGGTGGAGCTCAAAATCCAGGGTGGGGTCATTGGGGGGTGGGCACGGGGAGATGATCGGCCTCAGCATCCTGGGGGGGCCACAGGGGAAAAGATGGGGGCCCCATGGGACAGGGAGGGGACACGAGGGAGATGGGGGGGGCCACGAGGCACATGGGGACCCCTGGGTGACACAGAGGGGATGAGGACCCCCATGGAGGGCCCGGGATGGGGACCCCGGGGTGACAGCCACTGGGGGGGGGGTCCCGCTGCCCCGGGGGGGTGCCGGGGGCCGGTGCCCGGTGCCAGGCGCTGTCCCCGCAGCTGATGCAGCAGCAGCGGCCCTGGTGGCCGCGCACTCGGCTACCTCAGCCCCATGGCCACCATGGCCGTCCAGATGCAGCACATGGGCACCGTCACCCCCAACGGGCTCATCGCCACCCCCCTGCCCCCCTCCTCAGGTCGGTGCTGCGGGGGGGGGACAGGGACGGGGACACGGGGCGGGAGGGGGCTGGGGGGGGACACCGGGGGTGGGGGGCACTGGGAAAGGGGTGGGGGGCAGCAGGAGCAGAGATGGGAACACGAGGGATGGTGATGGGGAGGTCGGGGGGGCACCAGAGAGGTGGTGCCAGGATGGGGACACGGGGGGGGCGCGGGGGGACCTTGGGGACATGGACCCCATGTGGGGGGGGGGGACGACATGGAGGTGGCACCAGACCCGGAGCCACCAACCTGACAGATATTGGGGCCGGGGAGGGGGGGCACAGAGGGATGGGACTGCTGGGGGTGGCCGTGCCCCCAGGGCGCGGTGACGAGGGGCAGGGGCAGGGTGCGAGGTGCCCCCCCCCGGGCCGGGGGGGTGACGGGGGTGTCCCCGCAGGAACCAGCACGCCGCCGGCCATGGCCGCCACCCCGGTGCCCGCCATCGCGGCCCCGCTGAGCGTCAACGGCTACAGCCCGGTGCCGGCACAGCCCGCGGGGCCGCCTGCCCCCGAGGCCGTCTACGCCGGGGGGGTCCCCCCGTTCCCAGGTGCCCGCCGCCACCCCCCCCCTGCCCGCCCCCCCCCGCTGCCCCCCGCCGCCCCTAACAGCCCCCGCTTTGCCCCAGCCCAGAGCCCCGCCGCCCCCGGGGACCCCCTGCAGCAAGCCTACGCCGGCATGCAGCACTACACAGGTCAGGGGTGCTGGGAGGGGCGCTGGGGGGTACTGGGGGGGGTACTGGCTGCACTGGGTGGGCACTGGATGGTGTTAGGTGGGTACTGGGGGACACTGGGAGGGTGCTGGGAGGTACTGGAGGGCTGTTGGGGAGCACTGGGAGGCATTGCGGCCACTGGGGGGGCACTGGGGGGGCATTTAAGAGCCCTGGGTGCAGCTGGGGGTG